>NW_010397034.1:0-15843 GCF_000710305.1 Buceros rhinoceros silvestris | reverse complement strand
ATCCGGTTCCACAGTGTTGGACCCAGGACACTCATGAATAATTTTTAGTTGTTGTCTCTTGGTAATGAGTGAAAGAGAAGCAAAGAGTCAGTTTCTGAACTGGGTGTAACAAAATCTCTTTTGGTGGTTTGAAGTTTTTTTCAGTTTATTGCATAAGTTAGGCAGCAGCAAAGTGTATTTATTTAGCCTGTTTAGATGCTTGCACAGTGTATTGTTCTAATCTAGAAAAGCATGCTGACTATAAGACCTTGTGAAAGATAAATTGAAGAATGTTAAGTAGTTATGAAGAGGAAGAGAGCGAGTTTTACACTTCCTTGGAAAAAAAATGTTGCTTTTTTAGGGGGTGAAATGCAGATGAGGACTTCTAATACAACAAATGCATAAGTAACTACAACAGATAATTTAATTAAAAAGAAGAAAAACAACCTGAGGGGAAGAAAAAAAAATTAAGTAAGCACGCCGAAGGCCTGAAGAGATTAGTTCCAACTTCCACAAAGCAAGATGTCTACACAAAGCCAGAAACGATGATTAGCACCTTTCAGGAAGCGAAGAGGCATCTCTGTTGTAAATTCAGTTTAGCTCTGGGGACTGGTTTTTTTCTTTGCTTAAGATTTTTGTAAGTATTTTGAACTATGCGGTACAGTTTGGATATTACAGATAAATGCTTGTAATGTGCCATTCATCTAACCTGAGATTACGTGTAATGTAAAGTAACTGGATTACAGAAGAGCTCTTACCATTCAAGGATTTTATGATTTTAATAAGTAGGACCTGCAGCAATAAAGTGCATTTCCATTTGAATACAAGTGAGAGATATATCCTCACAAAGGCCTGAAAAAATTGAGTAGCATCCAGGCAACTGTTGGTGACCTTGAACACTTCAGGTATACAATGATAGCATTGGGTAAACACTTGAAATCCCAGAATGAGAGAAAAGACTCCCAGTAGTGGACTCCCAAGTACCAGTTTTAGAGAATTAGTTCTAAAACTTTCTGAAAAAGACAGTAATAAATGAACTCCACAGTTTCTGAGAATGTTTGATTTGAAAATTTCAAAAGGCCTTGTAGTTTTGTGGTCTTTTGTATTGGCATGGACATCAATAGCATACTTCAAAAATATCACAATTTGCAAAGATCTGTGGGTAGTAGCCAAATACACACAGAATGTTTTGCTGAAGTAGTGTTCCATGCCTTAAAGGAAATCCATGGATGTTTCTAACCCCTCCTTATCCCTGTGAACTTTAGCAACATACTAACACAGTTTTGAAGATAATATTAACTAGTGCTGTTGCAGTCCTTCGATATTATCAGGAAAGCAAACTAACAGGAGAGACATGTCAGTAGCTGTGGCTGGGTACAAAAACTGGTAATGAATCAGAGAACTGTAAAGCTAGAGTATGATGGCACAAAAGAGAGCAGAGTAAACAAATCTTCTTGCACAATTGCTGTGAGATCCACTACTCATTGTGTCCCAGTTGTCCTTCCTGTTTGTAAGAACAGTGATGGTCTCTGAGGTCTGGTTCTCGAAGCAATGATTTGGTTCCAAGGCTATAAAGCACAGGCAAATAAATTAAAAAAAAAAATAAAAGTAACAAATCAAATCTAAGAAGGTAGAGCGATCATAGGATCCATCAGACTTTTAGAGGTTAATCAGCTACAGCATTTATAGCTCAGCTTAAGTAACATGAAACAGGAACTCTCTTCTTCATAGTCCTAATTCATCTGCCATTGTGTGCTCATGAAGGTTCATAACCTGTTTAAATGCTTCTGCAAGCAACTATCTGGAAAGAGCAATTTGCAGATGGAACCTGTAAGTGTGGAAAAAAGGCTGAACTGTTTATAGGTGCTTCATTCACACCCCTTTGATACGTTCCAGAATATGTTGGCTAATGTGAGACAAGAGTAACCTACCACAAATCATCCTTAAACTGAAAGGAAATGGTTGTTTACAATACACAGAAAGTAATTTTCTCAGTTATATTCTTTAGTTGGTATCTTTGGATGCTGTTTACATTTTTAACTGTTTTAAAGAATGTTTTTTCAAAATACTAATATGATACCAAGTTGACTTGGACTTCATTCGAGCTCTACTTTTACCCATTCCTGGTTTTGTTCTCAGACTTCATTTTATTAATGGATGACAAAGACACAGATGTAAAACACTATGAGAAAGGTGAAAAGTTGTTTTTCTCTTTTGTTACTGAATTTTAGATTGCTTGGACACCAGTATATAAAGCCAAAATAAAAATAGCATCATCTAATATTTTCTATTTTTTTTTTCTTTACAAAAAAATCAGTGAAATCTCACTTTTCGTTAAAGACACACTCTTTCTAACCTTGAAGTCTATTTTTTTTTTTCTATACACAGAATCAGTGAAATCTCACTTTTCGTTAAAGACACATCTCTTTCTAACCTTGAAGAAGAAATTGCTGGAACAAGGAGTTCAACTTCTAGTGAAGTGTTGATACAGGGTTTGTCTTCCACACTACTAGGATTAACAAATGCATAAATAAGGATAACAGGAAGAATCGTTGCTAGTTATTGAAGTTGAAAACATCAATCAATTATTTAAGTGATGACTATAAAACTCTGTGTTTTGATCTGCAGCTGAAACTCAATGCCTTCAAAGAACTTCTATCCATTCAGAAAATGTTTCTTCCAGAAATCTTGTGAAATAAAGCAACATTCTGCAAACTTGTTGTTGCAAATGCAGAGACTGCATTATTCCCAGTTCTCTTTGGGGTATACATGCCAGTTGGGAATCTTACTGCTACCTCTGCTTCTTAAATATCTGGATGTTTAACAGAGCATGTGGCACAATCTGAGATGTTAAGATTAGATAATTCCAAAATTCCTTCCTTTTGGTCTGCATCACTGTTTCAGATATTGTTAAAATCCTTATCAAAAAAAAACGTGTAACCTGCATATTGGCAGACACATGCTTCCATTCCGATTGAATTTTGCTTGCCAGCAATCTAATGTTAAGGAATAAAAAAACAGTGATCTAGTGTTGTTCCCGATACACAATTACTTTTGAAATCCTATTAACCCTTTCTACTCCTAGCCATTATATGAATTCCATACTTCCTGCGGGGAAATGTTCTTGAAGAAAATCTACACGACCATAGAAAACAAAGCTTGGCTGCTCTTGTCACAATAGTAATTCTCATTAGGGCTTTTAGTAGACATTTAAAACATTTTAATTAGGGCTGTTAAAGATGCCCTTCTGAATATTCAGCAGATAATAGGAAGAGACTTGCTAACTTGTGTAACAGCAAGTAATATGAGGATGATTGTGACATGTTAATTGCTTTATCACCACAATATATATGCATTATTTATCAGTGACAATACAATAGTTCCACCAGAAACAACTACAGTTATTTAGTAACATGTTAATGCTGTTGTGTTGTCTCTTGGTAGCTATGCAGTAAACGAGTGAATTCATGTTCTTGTTATGTTCGAGTACCTCAGTATGTAGATATTTTTCCAATTCTTTCAAAGTTCTTTGTGAGAATATTTTTACAGACAGCTTCTTGGTGTATAAATAAATCTTTACCAACATGTATCAGCTATACCTACATTTAAGAAGTAGTTTTTATTCAGTACTGTAAGTGTTCTGAATTTTTTGCTTTTATTTTACAATATTAATGCAGTACTGCGCTAACTGTAATGTGCAGTATTGAAAGATATACTGAGCTCTAGGGAGATTTGTAGTCAGGTTAATATGGATATCACTTTGCTGGAAACTTTTTTATATATTTAGTATTTAATCCATGATATTAACCACAGCATCCTAAACGAGCGTTACAGGTTTTTGATTCTACAAGGTCATACTCACTAGAAGGAACCAATTTATTGTCCTTCTGTGTGATAGAGTGATATTTTACAAGTAAACCATTAGATTTTATGAAAGTTAATCCTGAGTGTTCAAACATATACACCAGTATTATCTCTACGTTTAACAAAATTTCTACTACTATTTGCTTTTGGTAAAACTATGAAACTTATACTGCAGGTCACTGCACTATAAAGCAATGCTTTTACAAGGAATCATAACCCAATCTATTATAAATAAATAAATGTCTACTATTCATCTTTACTTCTATTAGCAAATGTGGCATATGGCAATTGCCCAGGACTGTGGTGAGCCATCATTAGGCATACTGCAATACAAGGTACAGGAAAGCAACCTCAGCTCTCAACACCAATTTTTCTACATAACTGTTTTAATAAATCGGCTCTCCTAACGACATAATTTTTATTAATGTAAAATAATTAGTGTAAAATAAAGCACTGCAACAAAAAAAATCCACATGATGCTGTGTACGATAGGGTTTATTTAGCAAAATGAAGCATGTCACTGGGCAATTTCCAGGTAAAATGTATAGTTTACTGAGTATTCTTACACAGAGTTAGTAGCAAGACTTTATTCCAGTCCTGAGTAAAATGGGTAAATAATCTTAATTTTGTAGATCAGCAAATAATGAAGTATAACTACACCTGAAGTGGCATTTATATCTAATAACTTGGTTTGTGCACTGCTTCTATAAAATGCTGTATGTGAGTACTAGCCATTAGTTAATGTCCAATAACAATGGATTTTGAAAATATAATCTTATTTCCGTTTACAGGAAAAACTGAACTCAGTAATTCTTAACTTTCCTGAAATTGTGAAACATGGCAGCTGTTGTAGTTTTAGCTATAGAGCACTCATCAAGACTTCTTGTAGATGTAATACATCTACATAGAGGAGAAATTACCCATGTTACTAGATTAGAAAGAAATTGAGCACTTCCAATGCCTCAGGTTTCCTATAACAGGGACAAAACAGTTTTGTAATCCTGGTATTTCAGCATTTTGGACAAGTCTTGCATTCCCAATACACAGAAAATATGTTGAATATGCAATTTTAAGATGCAGAAGATAGGATATTTAGATAAAATTAATGCATACCACAGTGACTCAAAAGGCTATTTCCTGATGGAAGGAAATAAATGTCAAGTTCAAGAAAGTTCAGTTTAAAACTCCTAATACGTTTCAATCTGAAATTTGAGATAAAGACTTTTGAGTTCCATTGCACACACAAAAATACAACACTCTGTCCCTTCTTGTGCACATAAAGAGGAAATCAATTCCGCAAGAACCCTAAAATCTGTTGGAAATTATGTACTTCTGATTTAATGGCATTCTTTGTATTTCTTTCATTGGAATGATCACTGCACGTTTAATATCATAATGCGGCATGATTTTCCTGCTAAGTTCTGCAATATTACCAAACTCTGACTCATTTGCCTGCAGTTAGTTTTTTCATAAGTGCTATCTGTACCTTTCCTGTATGTGCAGAAAAGTTCCAACTGCCTGTTTGTGGAAGATGTTTTAGTTTATTTTAAAACCTGGAAGCTACTTTGAATGAGTTATTAAAATAGTAGCTCTTTGGCAGGAACTGAAACTGATTTATGGAGCAGTTGATGTTGGAGGTGACCTCTGTTGAAGAGGTCATCTTGTCCAATGACCCTGCTCAAGCAGGCTCACATAAAGCACAGGACCATTTCCAGACAGCGGTTGAAGGTCTCCAAGGGTGGAGAACTTCACTGGTTGCCATTTGAAAGATCCTGTTCCATCTTATTTGTACCCTCTCTTTTCATATTTATACACAAGGATAATATCTGGGATAGACTTTATCTTCTCTAGGATATAATCCCCAGCTCTTTCAAACCAGACTCATACGTGAGATGCCTAAGGCTCCTCATCATCTAAGCAGCTCTGGACTGAATTTTCTCATGTAGCACCATCTGTCTCCAGTCTTGAGGAGCCCAGCAGTGAGCATAGAAAGAGACAGCATGTCGTTAGAAAAGCAGAGCAAGACTATCCTGCCTGCCTGCCACAGCCATGGGATCTTGGACTGGAAGCCTGTGTCTGCGATCCCGGCTGTGAAAATTAACCCTCTACTAGGCAAACACATGACAGTGTCAGAGAAAAGTTGAGACTGGTGTGACCAGAGAACAACCAGAGACATGTGGGTATAGAGGCACCTCCAGGAGGGCCCAGCAGGGCTGGGGGCTGCCAGCATGGTCTGTGTCTGTGGCAGGTGGATGATACACGGTCTTCAGGACCTGCAGCCTAGCAGCTGGTCAAAGGGCATGGGTGACCCTACCCTGGTGCTTAGAAGTGGGAGGCTGGGAGACCATGAGAGACATCTCTCACAGCACTTTAGGTGAAATTAAATCAACGTACTCTGCACTTTCTCTCGTTGAGCCTCTTGCATCTCCTGCCTTGGCAGCATGTGACTCTAAGCTGGTGCAGAGAGCAGCACCAAGCTGTGACTCAGCATGGGAAGCCGTAACAGTGAGGCTGCACCAGGAAATGCAGGCTGGTAAGGGGTCAGACCCCTGGGATGTGGGGGCAGAGGATGCAGGCTTGGAGTGATAAGCAATGGGGCATGGGCTGGTCCTGGAAAGCCTCCAGCTGGAAATATCTGCTCCAGGATCAGCTGCAGACCTGCAGGCCTTTGGGGGAACAGAAGAACACTACCTGGCATATGTAGAAGAACTCATCAGCATTACTATCCCACCCCTCCTGGGGGAAAAAAAAACGAACAACCGAAAAACAGCAAGGATAGCGATGCCACTTGCAGTGTTAGCAACACTGAGACTTTTTTTGTAGTTCTCATCAATATATTATATTTGGATGATTGGGTTTGGGGTCTAGGAGTCCTTGAGGACTGGTGCATGCATCAGCTGATGGTACAGTCCTGGGCTGGCCACCCCATGAAGCATTCTCCAGGGTCACTGATGTAGTGCTGGCCTCTTGCTGCCTG
Organism: Buceros rhinoceros silvestris; assembly: GCF_000710305.1. NCBI lineage: Eukaryota > Metazoa > Chordata > Aves > Bucerotiformes > Bucerotidae > Buceros > Buceros rhinoceros. Next base: position 9,023 of record NW_010397034.1, on the reverse strand, counting down.
GAGAGTCCTCAGAGCTGTTGGTCTTCCTCTTTGGGCATCACCATGGCCCCTGAGGATAGCATTCATTGTCTGGTTGAACGTAAAGAGCCTGGGCACAGTCTCCCCTGGCTCCTTCTGGGGCTTTTCTTGTTTTGTGTGGATGGCAAGAGGAGCAGAAGGGGGGCTGCCAGGACCCCCTCTAACTTTAGCAGATGAGGTTCCTGGGAGCTCATCTGAGCGGGGTCTTGCAGGGCTGCTGGAGGAGGCTAGATGCATCTGCTGCTCTCCTGCTTCCCAGCAGTACAGGAGTCCTGCCAGCCCAACAGATGGAGGGTCTCCCTGCTGCGCCATTGCACAGTGACTCTGATAACCTGTTGCACAAATGTCAGTGTGCAGTTTTGGATGGAGACTCTCAGCATCCAGACCAGCAGCTTTTCATCCCATGGTTGATCAGGATGGCCATGATGGTGTCCTCAACTATGGCTGCCTCCATCCAGTTGCTCCTAAAGTTCTGCCTCAGCCTCAGTGTGACCCAGGACAGCAGAGTCTTGAGGAATGTCGGGTAGCTCTGGAAAAGGATCATCTATTCCACTTTTGCAGAAGACATCAAGAGTATGGGGACTGGCTCTTCCCAGCACTGCCTGGTGGGAGGTGGTGGAAACTCCTGAAACTAGAAAATTTCAAGCCAAAGATAAGGAATTAAAAATTATATCCCTGTGAAGATCATTAAGCACTGAAGTGGATTGCCCAGAGAGACTGTGGGATACCTAAGCCTGAAGGTCTTCAAGACCTGAGTGGCCACAACCCTAGAGCACAACTGTCACAAGCCCGTGAAAGGATGCCTTCTGCAGTCCCTGAAGAGAAACGATTGCCAGTGGGAAATGTAACAAAGTTTTCCGAAGGCTCAACAGCTTCTATAAGCTGCAATGTCAAAAAGTCACTTTCTAGTTTCATATTGGTGCAGCAGTTTTCACAAATGTTCATTTAGGATAGAATAGTTCCACTTGAGAGGATCCTACGGTGATAATCTAGTCCAACTGCCCAGCCACTCCAGGGCTGACCAAAAATTCAAAACTGTTATTAAGTGCATGCTCAAATGCCTCTTTTTAAGGCATTGACAGGCATGGGGCCTAGAACACCTCTCTAGAAAGCCTGTTCCAGTGTTTGCCCACTCTCCTGGCAAAGTAATGTTTCTTAATGGCAAGAAACTTCTCTGACGCAGCTTTGCGCAATTCCCGTGGTGCATTCCTAGGAAGACCAAGGAAACTCCAGACCTGGATAGTTCTTCAAAACTGATTCACTCATGGACCCCTAAATACTCAAAAGCAGATTCCCAAGGGACATTACTAAAGAATTTTGGACAGCCCTGCTCTGGAACTGGGTAGTGGGAGAGCACAAGGGATACACAAGCTTGCAGCAGTTAGGTCAAATGATATCATCATACCCACCAAAAAATTCTCTCCTTTCTTTGGCTTTCCTGCAACGCCGAGACAGTGTCTGAAAGCATTCTCTGGAGTGGGTTGCTCATTAGTCGTGAAACACAGACACCTGAAAAGCATCACGGCGTTTGTTGGAGGCAACAGAGGTGGCTTTCCTGCAACGCCGAGACAGTGTCTGAAAGCATTCTCTGGAGTGGGTTGCTCATTAGTCGTGAAACACAGACACCTGAAAAGCATCACGGCGTTTGTTGGAGGCAACAGAGGCAGATAAAGAGGGGTCACAACTGCTGATTCATGTGTCTGGAGCTGCAGCACTTCTGGCCATGTGTTTCCCGACCTTGATCGCTCCCAAGATATGAGGGTGAGTTTCTCCCACCCCCAGCCTGAACTTTATTTCCCGGAACCCTGCTCAAGTGATAAATAGATGCCTTTGGTCAAAGTGGATTTGAGGGAGACAGATATCAACACAATAGACAAGAGCTGATTTGAGCAACGTGTCCACCTAATCATGGTTCTTGTCAGTGTCTGACTCAAGCCAAAATTGACAGAAACTAACATCTGTAGTCGGTATGCAAAAATGACTGAGTCAATTATCTTACTCTATAAATAGTGGACAGTCCTAGGGCCTGTTTAGCATGGCAATGGGCTGCATGCCAAGATCTCCCTTGAGTAGAGACATCTCTCAAGGTTACTCTTCAAGGCTGAGAGATTCCTTGCTTCAACAAATTCTCAGTAAATGATTAATAGCATGCTAAACTCTGAAATCTTAGCTAAGCGATTTGAAAGATTGATTGTGCATACATAATCCTTTAGACATAAACCATTGACCAAATCTGGAACTAGGACTGGATCTAGCTGCACCTAGTCTCTTCTCTGAGAAGGAGTTCAGAAAGCAAGGGGGACCATTCTGAATCTTGTAACTCAACCGGATGTTTTCCTTACCCTTTGTAAGGAAAGGTTCCGTTAGACATAAGATATTGACCAAGTCTGGGGTTAGGACTGGATCCAGCTGCACCTAGACTCCTCTCTGAGAAGGAGTTTAGAACACATGGCTCGTTTCTGAACTTCATGACTCACTGGGAGCGTTTGCCTGACAGTTTTGTCTGACCATGTCCCCCATGCAGTAAATAATCAAGAGCATCTTGCTGTAAGTCTTGTTAAACCACTGTTGCATTTACTATCAAACTTTGTTAAATCAGTTTTACATTGATAAATACATAGTTACTTCTCTCTTACAAGTGAGGTGCATCACTCCAGCTGTGACACAGGATGAGCTTGCTGGAGCTGGCTCCTGAGAAGTGCTGAATGTGGGACCCTGCTGGGAGCTGGTGTTGGAGGGCCTTGAAGCTGTGCCCTGCCTCTGTATTCTGTCAGTCCCCCAGGCCCTCTTCTGCCAGCTGAGTGGTTGTTTGTGGGTTGCCTGTGCAGATTGTAGTGCTGCTGTGAGGACTGGCTGTGGGCCTTTTCCAGGGCTGTCCTCATGCAGGGGTGGGGGGGTGAGCTAACCACGTACTGCTGCCGCTACTGGCCCTTCTTGGGGTGTCTGGCTCATGCTGCCGTCTTGTGAAGCAAAGCCTCTCTCCCCCATGGCTTCTTCCATGCCCAACACGATGACCTGCCATGAGGGACATGTAAAGTGCTGAAGCCTGTCTGGTGCTAGGAGGGCTCTTCTTGCAGATTAGAAAGCTGAAGCTGCAGCTTTGTGGACCAGCAGACAAGTCCTGCCCTAAGGGCTGCCCTGCACCCCAGCTTTCCCATGTTGGCCCCTCCAGGCAGGCTACCCATGCTGGACAGAGAGGTGCCAGGGAAACCTCCTGCCCCAGCATCAGGGGAAGGTAGGCTTGGACAAAAGGCCCTGGCAGAGGGCATAAGTGTGGCTCTAGGTGGGAGAGTCTCCAGCTGAGGCTTGGCAAGAGCTGAGGCAGAGCAGAGAGATGTGGGGCCAAAGTAAGATCTGCACTTATCCCTGCATCTCCTTGGAGGTGGGCTGTAGGGAGGAAGAGAGGGATGGATAAAGAACAATAGGGAAAGCCCCAATTTCCTCCACACCTTCCTAGTGCTCAAGCTGGGTCCGGTGAGGTGCCTGGAGTGGACTCTGGCAGAAAAGCTGGTGCTCCCAAGACTCCCAAGTTCCCATGCTCTCCTCCAGACACCACCAGGTTAGCGCAACGTATCTGCAGGAGATGGTCAGGGAAGGTGGAAAAATGTGCCAGGGTTCTCCACTGCTGCCAACCTCAGAATCCTCCTTGCACCCTTGACCCTTGAACAGGTGCAGACAGGACCAGCAGCATCACGCAGCCAGGAAGAGAAGAGGAGGGAGGGCCACTCAAAGGTGCTGCCTTTGCACAGTGCCCATGCCTGCATTTGTCCCCCACAAGAAAACTCAAAGAGCAAGCCAAAAGTCCTTCTGGAGCCTGTATGGACAAAATGCAGTGGAATAGAGGCTGTGGCAGCTGAAAAGCAGTGAGGTCAGGGGCTGTCACAGCCTCTCCCTAGGGCCATCACAGGGGTGTTGAGGGCTGTCTGCTGATGGATGCCCAACCAGGGAGGCAAAAGCCCATAATCCCTTCACCATCTATGCGGTCCTTTCCTGGACACCGCAGGCAGGAGATATGCCTGACATTGGTGTCCGGGATTAGTGGTTTGAGCACCTTCTCAAGGATCCAGGAGAGCATGACCATCCTGTATTTCTCTAGATCCTCCTTCTTGTCATCTTGGAAGTTAGGAGGGACATTCGCTTTCCTCCAGTCTTCAGGCATCTTTTCCAACTGTTATGATTGTTCAAAGAGTGACCTCACAATAACATCAACCAGATCTCTCAGCATTCGCTGAGGGCTCACAGTTCATGTAGAAGTTCTCTGAGCTAATTCTCTTCCACCAAGGGTGCATCTTTCTTGCTCCAGACTTTCGTCCTGGTCTCTGGAACCTGGGATTTCCCACAGCTGGTCTTGTTCATAAGGACCAAGGCAAAGGTGTCACTCAGTACCTCAGCATTCCCTTGTGTCCCATTCAGCCATGAGCCCATATTTTTTCTTCTCTTGTCTTCTCTCTACCACTTACGTCTTTAGAGAAGACCTTCTTGTTGCCTTTGACATCCCTTGCCAGATTAATCCTAGGTAGATTTTGGCTTTCCTAGACATGCATTCATGTTCAGTTAGTGCTTTTATATTTAACCGAGGTTACCTGTCCTTGTTTCCACTTTCCATACAAAAGTACACACTTCTTTTTCATTTTCAAGTCTTGTCAGGACGTCCTTGATCAGTCATGCAGACTTTCTGACATTTTTGCCCAGTTTCCTACTGACTGAGATGGCTGGGATGATTGTTGAATATGAACAAACTTTCTTTAGTGCCCCTTTCTTCCAGGGCTTTATCTCATGGGACTCTTCCAAGCATATCACTTAAAAGTCCGAAGCTGTGATTTGCTTTTTGCCCTTCTCCCTTCTCTCAGGATCCTGAACTCCAGCATGTCATAGTCACTGCAGCCCAAGGTTGTCTTCAACCTTAACATCCTCCCCAAGTCCTTCATTGTTGTTGAGTATGAGGCCCGTTAGATCACCTCTTCTCTTTGATTCCTCCGTTCCTTTTGTCAGGAACATGCTATCAATGCTCTTTAGGAACCTCCCTGACTACTTGTGCTCTGCTGTTTTGTTTCTTCAGCAGTTAATGAATTTCCCCAACAGGAGCACAGCCTGCAAACATGAAGATACATCAGTCTGTCTGTAGAGGACCTATAGCAGACACCCATGACACTGCGGACCCATACTAGTCTCCTCTGTGAGGACTCCCAGCTCTCGGGCCTGTCTGGATGTAAAGTAATACTACTTATACCAGTTAAACAGAATAATTTGAAAAAATAATTTGATGCAACATTATTGCTGTTAGTTTCCTAATCAATTAACATAACACTATCAAATATTTAATTGATCAGTAACAGCTGGGTGTCTGAAAATGCTCAAGAATTTGATCATAAATTTTAGAGTAACAGATCTTATGGTTTTGTAAAATTTTGCAAAACTGAATTTCAGAAGAAAGAATAGTGACCATGAAAATTGCTGCAGTTTACTATACAGGCTGTGAAACTAATGATAACCACTGAGTTTTGCAAGAGTTTCTTAATATGCAAAGATTATGTGCTTTCTTCTAGACTTAAATTTAGTCCATTAAAAGCCCTAACATTCCTCTGCAGCTTAACTGCCTGATAAGTCTGAATAGTGAAAATTGAGTTAGATAGTGAAAATTGAGTTAGAGCAAAACTCTGATATCACTTTGTCAACTATTGTTCAGCTGATCATAGAATCATAGAATGGTTTGGGTCGGAAGGGACCTTATATGTTATCTAGTTCTACCCCCCTGCCTAGATCAGGTTTCTCAAAGCTCCATCCATCCTGGCCTTGAACATTTCCAGGGTGGGGGCATCCACAACCTCTCTGGGCAACCTGTTCCACTGTCTTACCATCCTCACAGTAAAGAATTTCTTCCTAGTATAAATCTACCCTCTTTCAACTTAAAACCATTTCCCTTCATCCTACCACTACACTCCCTGATAAAGAGTCACTGTCCACCTTTCCTGTAGCGCCCTTTAAGTACTGGAAGGCTGCTGTAAGGGGTCTTGTACTTCACTCATTTTGGTAGGTTAGATGAAGTGACAACCCTTCAGCTTTAATTTTTTTAGAAAGTAGCTATCAGGTACATTTTTTAAATTAATAAAACTCTACCACTGGGAAGGCTAATCTATGCATGGAAGATGAGCTGAAGAAAAAAGGATGCATTAAATATATTCTGTTACTCAAGAGTAGGTGGAAAGAACTGAAGCAGCATCCCCCACCTTGCCAGTTCGGAAAAAAAAATTGCAAAAGGGGTGAAAGTGGCAAAACAGTTATTCTAAATTTTGTTTTCTAGCCTTAGCTTGGGCTGCAAGGGTAAAAACAGTAAGTTACGCTTGTCATAGTTAGCAGAGTAATACTTGTTCCCATTGACTTTCTGGAAACAATACTGATGTTTTCCTTGAGGTCACATTAAAGAAACTGTGCCGGATGGACATGATCATTACTATGTTTTAATTCTGACCGTGAAAAAAGAAAAAAAAGGACTCTCCAACAGTTTCTGAGGGCTGGTGAAAACACACAGTTTATAGGAAGTAACCAGAAATGGATTTCCTCACTACTAATTACAATAGTGATCTGAATATCCTGGACAAAGTTAGTGTCAGGAACCTTACATCATCAAAACTACAAAACCTGCATCTCCTCTGAGATATGATGTCTCTATAGCGATAACATCGTATAATAATGTTACTGCTGCGCTAGGTACATCATAGGCTTGAGTTCTGGCCAGTGGTTGTGTTTCTCTGATAAACATGAGCTATGGATGTTAGTCTTCTAATGTCCAGGGAAAAAAGAGCCGAGGATATTTCCATGTGTGGTCTCACCATCAGCAATTCTCAAGTTGCTCTGAAAGAGCAACAGTAGTAGCGCATAGGAGAGGACAGATGATGTTGCATCCTTCCGCAAGTGGTCAAGAGAATATATTGATCCTAAATTTCTGCTTTTCAAAAAACTCTTGAAAATTTGGGCAGCTTTCTCTTATGAAAAGCAGTAAGTTTTTCCTAATTTTCAGTTTAATGTGCCTCATTATATCATTTTTATATTATGGTAGATTGTGTTTTTCTACTTGTTTTGTACTACTCAAAGGCCATATTTAAACTATCAATATTTTGCACTGAGTGTTCTTAAAGGAGCTGAACTGTTGGGTTAAATTAGTCATGTTAATTAATTTATAATCGTAAGGATAGAAAATAAAACAGCAGCCTATTTAACTTTGCAACTCAGACATTAAGGACATAATCTGATATTATCCCTAAACCGAAAAAAATATTTTATTACTCGTGTCTGTGCATAGTTTAAAGAAAGATGGAAACATTTCCCTTGAGTGAGAAATATAAGCCTTTATAAAAGACAAAAATGTCTATATCGAATAATTATAAATCAGATATAGTTTTATTGTAAAAGTCTTCTTCATTGAAAGACATTAACCTTCTAGTAAAACCACACACACACACAAAAAAAAAAAGAAAGAAAAATACTTTTTCCAAGTTAAAAAGAAGTGCAAATGTAGATCTTTAGAAACGTGTCATGTATTTGCTGATAAATTGTTCTTACATTTATTTGACAGAATTTTTTTACTGGTTTTACTAAAGGCTGGAACTGAATTTATTATGTTAATACAAGTCACTTCTAAACATATTCAGAGATTTTTTTTTATATTTTGACTAGTCTAAAAGGAACCATGAACATATTTTTGTATCAAAAAAAGCCATTTGGACATCTTCAGAAAAAAAGACATAACAATTTGTTTTCCAAAAATAGTATCTGAACCCACAGTACTGATATAAACTCCTTTCATGAAGAACAAAGTGTTAAAAAAAAAAACAAACCACCTATGCTTTTTCAGCCATTCTAAAACAAAACTTAACCAGTTTTTTAGAATCCAGTATCTCAGTCCATTTTGGAAAAGAATATTCTAAGTATTACTTTCCTTTTCAGTGTTTTACTTTTCTTTACTCCAAATGTAACCAAGTACCATCATGTCTTCTTGTGGTTTAACAATATGAATATTGTAGTAGTTCAACAAATGCAAGTAATGTATGAAAATGTAGGTATTATGCTATAAATAGTGCATGCTGTCAATAACCAAAGGTTTATTAAGTTAATGACTAAATATTGAGAAATGCGACCCTGAGTGGTTACAGGTTTGATGCTTCTCTCCCATGGGAATAGCAGTGGTTTAGAGTCCTTCAACGCGACCGCTAAGCTAACTAATGCTGATCAAAGCATTGCTTTGACCATTAACAAAGATAGAGTTTCTTATCTACAAGTGCCTACAAACACATTGTGTTGAAAGCAGACTTGCTGAAGCCTTTCTCACTCAAACCTCCTTGTCGTAAGGAAGATGTGAGAAAGTACCGTTTGAAAGGGAAATGATGCACAGGTGATGCATTGCACTCACTTTCTAAATGGGTAGTCAGGGCTTCTACAGTGTCTGGATAGACAAATCCATAGGCGAATTATGACTAGCTTAAGCTCAATGCAAAAACGATGAGGTTAACCACTGTAGGGAGGAAGCTTTTCAAATACACAGTATTCAAGAAAAGAGTGGGCTATTTCCTCATTTTGGCTGGCAAGAGAATTGCAGAAATCTTCATGCCCATCTGTTCAAGCTGGAATCTCTCACAGAATTTTCATCTTTTCCATTCCTATGATGAAATACTCTATTCAGTCTCATAGAGTACGAAAAAGAGGTCACAGAATACAGTACAGAGACGCCAATGGCAGTACCAAATGTGTGTTTCAATGCAGGTGCCTGTATTAGGTTTGCTTGGCAAGGTTTTGGTAGTGGGAGAGCTAGAGAGGTGTCTTCTGTGAAAAGCTGCCAGAAGGTGCCCTTATCTCCAACAGAGCCAATGCCAGCTTGCTCCAAGATTGACCTATCACTGTCCAAGACCAAAGCCCGTCACTGATAGTGGTAGTCCCTATATTCAAGAAAGGGGGGGGGAAAGCCTTGCTGGGGAACAGTAGCTGGAGGAGAGGAGTGAGAATATGTGAGA
>NW_010397033.1:46774-47985 GCF_000710305.1 Buceros rhinoceros silvestris | reverse complement strand
CTAAATTCAAACTCTGGATTTCAAAAAAACAAATGGTTTTCACATTGTGCACATCGATCTCATTAAGCAAAGATGGTAAAAGAAAGGAATAACTTACAGTTTGAAGTTATATCTGTTCTCATTATAGCAGAGCTTCCTACATCAAAGAAATGCAATGATTCTTCAACAGTTAAATCCATGGGTTTCTTGGTTGCCTCAGCTTAGAAGCTCCACAGTATAACCTCCTGTTGCAGTATTGGCTCTTAACAGCTTTTACCATATATTAACCATGAAAAGTTGGGAAATAAATTTGGAGTTTATGAAAGTCTAAATTAATTTTGTACCTGGATAACAGTCTGTTCACTGCCTAAAATCATTTAGTTCCATTTACCTGCAGTCTTTACCTGATCATTTTGAAGTGTCCCTAGATGGAAAATTTATTATTGCAGGGCAATATTGGTTTCCATTTCACAAAGTGACTGCCATTTCTGTCTTGTTGGCTTCCCTCATGGCTTTGGATAAGATTAAGTATCCAGAAACACAGTTAACCCCAGGGTTGAAGTATTTAGTTCAGAGAAACTTTGATAAAAATCAATCATGTTTTGAACATAGGGAAGCAGGCAAAGGGCAAAGTTTTAATTATCATTATTTAGAAAGCCAGTCCTGATGCACAACCTGATTACCTTTTGCATAACATTCCCTTGATATTTCAAGTTCATTACAAAGATATTTGAATTGAAGTTGTTCTGCATATTGATATTATACATCCCCCTGAAGTTAACTGTTTCACAGTGGCACTACCCTACAGGCCATTAAAACCACTTTTGTTGGTTTTCCCATGAGGAAGAGAGGCAGGGAGGCAGACAGACAGGCATTTGTTTTATAACCATTAGATGCAAAAACCTGACATTATCACAAGAAAAAGCTAAAGTTAATATGTCTGTATTTCATAAACAAATCAGTTGGGTTACAGCTGCCAGAAAAACTATAATCCTGAAACAAGAGAGAAAAGAGATTTTATCTAATCGGTTCTGTTCTATATTGAACAAAGCAAATGCTTGTTGCTCAGTAGTGTTTAAAACAAGCAAGCAAATCCCCCCGAACCCTAGAACCCAACAGAAGTCTTAAAAATCCTATAAATCAAATCCATCTGAGGAAGTCCTATGGCTAAAGCATTCACGCAAATTAAAGCTCCATTTCTCACAATCCAAGAGCTGTCCTCGGCATTACGT
>NW_010397033.1:37358-46693 GCF_000710305.1 Buceros rhinoceros silvestris | reverse complement strand
GGCATTCAGTTATTCTTCTGCTCACAAACTGCCTTCCTGATCAAAAAGAAATTCCATCCCACATATTCAAACCCTGTATTTTTTAGCATTCGTCTAACTCCTACGTATACAAAATGCTACTATGACAATGTGGATGCTGAAAGGGATTTAAGTAGATCACATTCTACAGTTAGGTTCACTGTTCTGACATACAATCATGAATATTTCAACTTCTATCTACTGACAAATTTACAGTCCAGGGGGGAAGAAACCAGTAAGCATAAGGATGTTCCCTTTGTTACATACCAGACCTAGCTACTGGCACGTGCATGATGCCACTGACTGGATTTACTTCTGCCTCGGTCTTTTGTATTTATGCATCTTGCCTCCATTAGCTTGGTCCAAAGAACTGCAAAATTTCTAACTTACGACTTGGACTTTTGTGGACAAGAGTTGTGCTTGCAGATGAAATTTAATCAGGATTTATCCTAATTTGATTGTGTTTCTAGTTTGAAGCCAAACCCTTTCCAGTTAAAAAATAAAACCCCAATACACTAAAGAGATTAATTCCTTAAACTTTCTCTTTTAAGATTGTCTGATGCAAAACGTTGGATGTAAATATACTTAAGAGTGAACCCTGAATTTTTTTAGAAATACAAATAAACATGCTGTACGTTAGAAAGAACAATCCAGTTAGACCTTGGGAGCCACTAACAGCAACAAAAAGAGAAATAAAAATCAGAACAGAAAACACGCAGTGACGTTTTCCAGCCTACATACCTGCTATTTCAAAACATTAGAATTACGGAAGAAACTGGTAACACCGGCAGCTGGCATGCCATTCTTTGTCATGACCTGGTGAGAGCTCCGAGCACCAACTACACATATGAGGGGTTTCTCCTGATGGGGTTCCCTAACCACTGGCTACATACCAGCTACAGCACGTCCCCATTGAGAGGTTATTGTTGGGAGAGGGACAGACAGAGGGCTGGTGGCCCTTCTTGGTGTTGCAAATCAGGTGTCCTCAGCTAAAGCCATCAGATTTCTCACATCCTTACACTGATGGCCTTAATCTCATTCCATCTTGTTTCTAATTTGGGTTAATCAAGAGAAGCTAAGTCCCTGTCCAAATTAATTTATAAATCTAAGGTAAATTAACCTTTAAGGACAAACCTTTAAGTTTGATTTATTGTAGTTCAATAAGGAATAACACTCAGATAAGGCTTACTGAGCTAGCTAATAATTTCATCATTATGCCATGAACTTTAACAGCTTTTGACTGCAAATAAATTTCCCCTGATGCAATTTGAAAACTGTGTTTAAGAGCATATAACAGTTACTTCCCATTCTCAAAGTTTTTTGCCACCTTGCTATGATATTGTAGATTATCTTTTGGGCTGGAGTTCTAGAAAAATTAAGTAGCTACTCTGGTAGCTCCTACCCAACAGAGATCTGGTTTTTTAGAGACCATCGATCTGGAAGGTAACCTAAGGGTGTCGTTTAGTCCTATCCCTTTCCTTACAGGAGAACATATTGGACAGATGATTGTGTAACAAAGTCCAGTGAGAGTGCTTTCAATTTTTACATCCTTATTGCAAATAAAGATACTCTTGGCTACACTACATAAAATATTCAGAATTATTTCTGATGGTCCAAATAGCCACACACGTTCCCACTGCCTCAGCCTTCATTATCCTTCAGTAATTGTTATTATTAAGAAAGGATTGGTCTTAACATCTATGAAACCAAATTGACTGTATCAGCTGGAAATTCTAGGACGCACCAAGTACTCTGTTTAGTTTTCCTACAATCAGTAGGAAAACTGCATTCTTACTATACTGGTACTCAAAGTAGCACCATCATTGGCATAGAAGTGCTTTGGTTGCCATCTAGGAGAAAATGGCATCGAGACTCCTTGAACAATGGTGACCAATATAACCAGTTATTTATAAATTGCCTGAGGGACTTGGGATCCCTGGATGTGACTACAACAGTCGGTAATGCGATGAAAATTTGAGCGACGAGGCCATCTGACTGTGCTTTAGATCCTTATCTGCAGATTAACAGTAAGCATCATATCCATAACAGTCATTTCCCACAACATACAGGTATTAGAAATCTGACATATGACTGCTGCCAGGTATTAAAGAAACAGAAACAAAACCCAGCTTTTTCTTAGAGAGAATTTAATGTGTCCAAAGCTCGCTGCCTCATGAATTATGGAGATGTTACCACGCTCACTATCAACACGTAAAAACAAAAATTTTCCTATTTATTACTAATTCATAGACTTAATGAGTAATACCTTATTTGCTATTCACATTTGAATCTAGATGGAAAAGCACAAAAAGTTTCAGTGAAATCTTGATAAATTTATAAGATCCTTTATTTTTACCTCTGTCAAAACCATTTAAGTTCCTCCACAACCGTGTGCAAGTACGGGACTGCAGCACCATGCAACATGGTTATCCTTCACAGTGAACCCTGATCCCTGTCAAACAGAAGCAAAAAATCTGAAACTTCAGTGTGGTAACAGCCAAACTAGGGAGTCATCTTAAAAATCAAAGTATATTCCCTTCAGTTAGAGAAAATGCTGCTACACCGGAAAAGCGAGCAAAGCATACTATAAAGAGCTAAAAGGGACGACATACACCTCTGTCATCATCTTGCCCTTTGTGTACTCCATGTGTTCAGAGCTACCGGTTTATAAAGTCCCTTCCTGACACACTTCCCCTCCTCCTAGTTTAGAGGAGCACAGCCAGCACTCTGAAGCCATAGCGGTGGCAAAATGGAGCACTGCTGCAACACCTGCCACCTAGCCTTAGAAAGCCCATTTTCTCCCCCTTGTCACTCCTGGTTACCACTGGTCTGAGCAAAGCTGGACTCTCAGACATCCTGCATTACATTAGAAGTTTTGCTGACACTACTGATGAGATAGGAGAACAAGCTCCGTACTGTTCTAGCGAGACAGTCATTGATAATCAGCAGCTACCTCATTTCAGTGACTTGTTTGAGTACAACATGGTTGTAGTCGAAGAGTTAACAACCATAACACACCACCCTTTGATCTTTATTCCATATGGCTACTCCCACCAGAACAGATGGTGTAGCTATTTGTTTTCAGTTTACTCCTGATGCACTGTTTTCTGTCTTCTGTTAACATGACTGTGGCTAAACAGTAAAAGTGACAGCTGCCCATTCCTGTTGTCCTTTCCTTGCAGTTTGCTATCTTAAAGCTCAAGGAGAGCACTGCTGAAGGAGGAGATTGCTCATATGCTGCAGGCTTTGATTGCTGTTTTTCCTTCTTCCCACTCCTCCAGGCCGCAGCAGCTTCTCCCCACTGAATAGACTTGCTGCTGTCAGGAGAGAGAAAGTAGGAGACTGATGCAGAGCCATGGACTTGCTTACAACAGGAGCAGACCCAAAACCAAGATGCAGAAGTGATAGGGATGAAATAAGCAAATAAATCAGCTTGAAGAATTTTTGCACAGTTTTTCCCCCAGAGAAAGCAACATGTACATCAGTCTGTATATAGCAGGCTTCAGGGACCTTTCGTCCTGTCGTTCCTCTTCCCTCCATAGCCAAAACATGTATCATATCAAATGTTCAGTTCTCATTTTTAATAAGTTTTTAAAAAGCAGTTAAGTTTGTTATATGAGGAGTTTGATACATATTGTCCCTAAGATTACATACTTATGTAATCTTAACTTTGACATGTGTTAATTTTGCTGCTCTTACGTTCCAGTACATGTGTCCGAACTGCCACTGTAAAACACTTGAGGTCTGAGCTCTGAGTTTGTTCCTCAGTTGTCAATGTTTGCCTCCGTTCCACAAGCTTGTCAGTAAGTGGGAGAAAAACAAAGCAAAGCAACCAAAAAAAAACCAAACAAACCCACCCAACACAACACCAAAAACAACTTTAGAATTTCCTCCACAGAAAATTTCTGCTTCTTGGGAATCAGAGGAAATAATCCCCAGACAAACCAATAACCTCTGTCCCCACCTAAGAGGAGTGACTGCATACTTATTGCTAAAGTCACTTAACACGTTGACTATCAAATCTGATTATCTATAGCACTTCACTTCTACTGTACAAACCAGTAACCTCATTTGTGTTATGCCAGAGGTAGAATAAGACTTTAAAAGGACTGACAGCACATGCACTCTTAGCAATTTACATCAGTATTCATTTAAAATACAAAATGCATTTATATTATCACCATCAGACATGAGGGGGCTGAGACAGTGGCCTGAAGAAAGTAAGGTAAACCTGGACAAGGATTTATACGTAATAAAAGGAAATTATTTTCAAAATGTCTCCCTGATAGCAGGAAATACAGCACTGCAGGCCATGCCACACACTTAGACAGTATAACCTGAACAGAAATTCTAAGGAATCCAAGGGAAAAAGAAAAGGAGAAATGAAATGCTCTGTTAATCAAAAAATCCTGCCTGACAGAAGCAAATCAGCTTCTGGTCTCTAGTATACTCCTAGACATGTCTATGCAGACATCCAGAAATTGTAGGTACAGTATTGAGTGAGCAGGAAAAAGGATGTGATAAACCAGCTCTATTATGAATGAAATGGGAAAGCTAATTGTCAGGAATGCCAACACCACATATTCCATGAAGCGCTTTTGCCAGCCTGTTTGAAGCTGTTTGAGTCTGTTGTTTATTCACAGCACTTACTTTTCATTGTACCAGATAAGATATAAATCTCATCAAAAAAGTGTTTCATTAATGACCTGAGACTAAACAACACCACATATTCCATGAAGCGCTTTTGCCAGCCTGTTTGAAGCTGTTTGAGTCTGTTGTTTATTCACAGCACTTACTTTTCATTGTACCAGATAAGATATAAATCTCATCAAAAAAGTAGTCTCAGGTCATTAATGAAACAAAGTTTTCTACAGATACTAAATAAATTACCTAGACATTGTTTCAGAGAGCTACTAGGCTACTATGTTTTTTCTTCTTTTCTGCTGAATACACCTATTGACTCCCCCAGCAGCAAATCATGTGGCTGCAGGAGAAGGTGAACTATGGCTTTTCCATGTTAGCATCATCTCATGGAAAGAGAAGGGGCTGCTGAGAGAGGAACAGAGAGGAATGTAAGTCACATCTCTCCATGTAAAGTCAGAGACAGCTTACAGCTGGTTTTGCCTGTAGTTCCAAAGTTTAAGATGAACAAATACTTCTACCACCAGTGACATCAAATGTCTTTTTGCAAAACCTAGCATTCAATTTTAAAGTTTACTTGAAATTAATCTTTACTTAACTACATTTTACTTTTAGGTGGTGTTTTTAAAGTGAACCAGTTGATGATGAAAACAAGCTCTGAAATACTTTTGAGTTGTATAAAAATGCTTTTCATCACCATGTGATTTATACAACAGTATTGAGTCATTTTGACTCTTTATACTACTCTCATTACCATCTCTAATAAAGCCAAGAGGAGAGGCTTCAATTCCGCTTAAAATGACATGCTCGTCTCCTCCCTCCACATCCAACTGCATGTACTGAACATTTAAGTATGATCAATGGAAAACAAGAAGTCCAAACTTTGTTCCACACAAAGATAAATTAAGATGCTTGTGTTGGAGAAGTTACGATGATTATTCAAGGACTGATTTGTAAACCTTTAACTGCATAGCTACCGTGTTTTTTAAACGGTAGCATCACCAAGGTATCAATGCCCAGGCCATAAGCACCGTGGACAGTTATGTGCAACATCTTCATTAAATTCCCAGCTAAGAGTCCCAAATAACGATATATTTGATCTCATATACCAGT
Source organism: Buceros rhinoceros silvestris (assembly GCF_000710305.1). Classification (NCBI taxonomy): domain Eukaryota; kingdom Metazoa; phylum Chordata; class Aves; order Bucerotiformes; family Bucerotidae; genus Buceros; species Buceros rhinoceros. The sequence goes on along the minus strand of NW_010397033.1, from coordinate 40,921 downwards.
AAAAATGTGCCATCAAAAACCACAGAGATGCTTCACTAAAGTTATACCACTTGCATTTCATAACCACAGACAAACATAAGGTTTTCCAAGTAATTTAGTTCTAGCTAGACTGATTTCAATCTCTTCCTGACTCCTCCTCCATAAATATGAGGTTCACATTTCATTCGAGTCACTCGCAGTCACTTCCTTCTCCACCTTAGCAATGACATTCTGGCTGCCAGATACCACAGTATGATGGCAGCAAGCAAGAGCTGTGATCAATTTTCAAATTGTACTTGGATGACGGATACAGGCATATTTCACACAGATTACAAAACAGGGAGGTCTTTGCTGAATTCTCACTATGATTTATCAGAGACAAGGCTAGAAAGCAGGGGGAAAAACCCCAATCATTTATATAAGATAATGACAACAACATGCATTAATTTTCAATGTAAAAAAGACATCTTTTGGGACTATTTCAGCCATTGTTCCATTAAGCCATTAGCTTTCATTTCTTCATAAGACCCATTTAAAAACCACCCAAATGCCAACATCAAAATGAAATAAGAATTATGCACCGCTAAATTATAAAACTATCTCCTTAACATAGACAAATCAATTCTGCAGACAAGGTGAAATTTGTGCAAATGCCTATTTGGCAAGAAATAAGGATTGTTCAGTCTTTTCAATGTTTCTCAAGAGAATTTAAATTCATATATAATCTACTTACTTGAATTCCTGCAATTAAGACTGCAGAGATGACCTCTACAGCACTGCACTATGCATAGGCTGATGGTAGTTGCTCAGTAGTAAAGTTCCTCCCTGGGAAGTAGTAGGGAGGGCTCACCCTTGCAAGATCCTGCACAGATGCTCCACAAGCTCTTTACACACTGCATTACACACATGATCACACTGGGAGCGTTTGTCTGACACTGCCTTTAGAGTTACAGTTACAGCAGCTTTACTGTGAAATCCAAGTTTCAAAGACAATCTTTCAACTGCTGCCTGTGCTCCAGGTTGTTCACGGTCCCAACATTAGTCTCCTCAGATAGTATTAAAGTATGTTGTGACTATCTATGAAAGCTTCCAGTATCAACGGGGGACTAAAGCATTCATCTTGCCCAACAAGGTTCTGTGAAGATTAGGTCACCTGGAATCATTTAGAGCACATAAGGAACAGGCAGAGTTGGAAACCTGTGTCTCTGATGTTGCCACTGTCACCAGCAATTCCTCTTCTTCTTTTAGACCTTACTTAACCATTTTGAGAACCCAGGTCACTTGTTTTGGTAGAGGATTCATTTGGCGGTTGTGCTTTGGCCACTCTTAAATCTTCCATTATCATAATTTGATACCTCGTAGTAATGTGTACAATGTATCAGTTCTTTATATTCCAAGCGGATTGGAGTTACTTGCTAAGCTGATCACTAGATCAACTGATCCTTGCAACAGGGAATTTCTACTGCTCAACACTCCCATTACACCCTGAGGCAGCAAAAATAAACAAAGTAGTTCTCATTGCATTTGCTACACTAGTACAGAGTTCTACACACCCAAGCGAAAGGACACTAAAAACTGAAAAACTATCTGCTGCTGTTCTAGACTGCTTATGTTGAACCCACTATTTCTGTACCACATCAATATGTAGCATAAAAAAAATCTGAGTTTTGAGTCCTGTGTACTTCTACACTGTCCAAGATGCCCTCTGGTTAACGAAGCACAGCCAGTCAGGCACACACACCCTGCCCGTCACTGCAAAATGACCATTTTTCAAACAAAAAATCATATTCCACTTTTGTCTGCCGTATCAAATATGAAGCACTAACAGTTCAGGATATATAGTGGATACAAATGTGTTCACATCCAGCTACGCTGGTAATTTCTGCAGAGGCAGGGGAAGAGCAGGTACGCTGAAGTGGATCAGCCATTGGCAGAATTACCTCAGTCACTTACTATGCGCAATGCATACTGTCGCTGGGAAGGTTCTGTTTCCTTGGCAACTATCAAATACATTGTTAATGTCCCTGAAGAATTTCTAGTCAATAATGATTTTGGTCCTTTAAAGCTTATTTTTTAAACTAACTTTTTGGTTAGTTTAATCCTACCTCCAGTTTGCTTACTTAATTGATTATTGTAGGTGGCTGCACATTTTCATGAAGGAAAGGTCTTAGCCTACGCTTTAGTCCTCTCTAGATATTTAGAGCAGCATGTCTAAAGAAATCAGAGACATCAATGAGAAATAAAAGCTCACAAGGAACCTACCCCATCTTTCACAACATAAGTCTAGAATCAGACTGAATTAAGGTGAACACTGACATGACACTGCAAACACTAATTCCTGTTTGTGAGCCTCTCTCAGGTAACTACTACACGGAGAACATAAGAACATGTGGTTTTAACAAAGAAATAGGGGCAATGATTTCAAATAAAGTAGAATGACACAGCACAAGTTTAAACTCAGCTGGCCCACAAGGAGGTTACTATAAGCTACATCCTGCTCAAAATTAAGGTTTCCTTCTTAAACATGGAACTTGGAATTTTTAATTAACAGTACAATAAGAATAGGTATGTAAACTATGACATGGTCAGAATCCAACTAATTTAAGAAACATCTCAAGCATGAAAACCTCAATCATATGTTAGGAAAAATATTCCTGAGAAGGAAAAACAGACTTGAGGGATAAATATAAACATTTGATCAGGCTCTCTTGTTCTCTAGCACCATGGCAGTTCTGTTTTCTCAAACCAGCTGATCGGACGTAGTTGTATCGCTCATAAGCAGTAATAGAAGAATGACCTCTTCTAACCCCTTGTCATTTGCTCCCCATCAGTCATATACAGAAAAGAAATTCCAAGTCTCCTTTGTTTAATTATAATGTATTTTTAAAGAGCAAGAACTTTAAAAATCATGCCAAAAAATAACCTCCTCTCCCTGCCAAGTTGAAAGACATGTGACCTTGCTTATATAGCTGAGTAGGAGAGCTTGTGCTTTACAGTTATTTCTCATTTTTATTTCTTCCAAGGGCAAGGAAGAGAATCCTAGCTCAAAATCTTCCAGAAGTTTTTGAGCTACCTACTTTGCAGGTAGGGGGAGTAATTTCTCTGGGGTCACTGATAACGGTAAAGCAAGGATCTGAGGACAAGGCCATAACAAGTCTCTGTACTTCCTGTGGATCCTGCTTCAAAAGGTGCCCAAGCTAAAATGTGCTTTCATTTCTCACCACATCTGAGCGAGATTCTACCCCTTAACTGTGCAAAATGGGGTTTCTTTGGGTTTTTTTAAATTTAAGAAATTAATCTGGCAGATTGAAAGTAAAACTACTCTAATAGCTATATAGTTCTCAGCATGCGAGAAAAACACACCAAAAGAGAAATGGCATTTACTAAGTTTCTGCCAGCCCTTCAAAATAGCTGCTTTGTGTAAGCATGGGCGTCTCCCATCTACTGTTGGGGGAGAAAGAAAAAAGCTACACCACACAAACCAAACAAGCCCATCACAACTCTACAAAAGGGCTTTTTATCTAACTTACTGCATACCAGCTCTACAGTTCGTAAGTTTTTAGATACAGAAATTGCTCCTGCTG
>NW_010397033.1:25282-37261 GCF_000710305.1 Buceros rhinoceros silvestris | reverse complement strand
GCTGAAAGATGACAACGTGTTTTCCAGATTCAGATCTGGAAGCGCTGACTAGAGCAGGGGAAATCAGCTGATATTAACATCAGTAAGGCTATGAACACGCATGGATTCAAAACAATTCTTTCCTGAATTTTAATGATGTCATAAGCTTCATTTGAAAAGCAGTTGAAAAAATAGAAAAAATATTCCAAGTCAGGAGACTAGAAAGAGGATTAAGACATTGATGGTAGTAATAGGGGTTAATCATTGTTTCAGAAAATCACATCCAAATTTTTTCTGGAGCAGAAGTTTTTCTTCCACGTCCCATTTTCATTAAGTATTTAAAAGGTATGTAAAAACTTGGACCCTAAATGTCGTAAGTAAAAGTGATCCCTAAACAACTGGGTTACTAGTGGTGTGGGCTACTTGCCAAAGTATCAGTTTATATATTTATTTCGGAGTTCTCTATTACATTACTACCAACCAAACAAAACACACCTATAAATGTAAAGAATCATGAAGATGACCTTTGGAAATCTTATAATACGTAGGCAAAGCAAAACCAAAAAATCTTGCCAAGTAGACCTTATAAATGTTGGTGTGCTGTAAGAATTTACCTACTAAGGGTTAGTATCTTCTGGACACTTAAAGGAAAGCAGTGCTACAGTTTTCTCTGCGCTCTTCCATGCTACAGCACTAGCAGAGAGATTGAGTCAGTCCACTGAAGCACCTGAGCTTGTGCATTTGAGGATGTAACCAGCTAACGAAAATCTGGAGTGAAACCAAATCAGATTACACATGCATTGTACACAGTTACTGAGGAACCACTGCTGTAGCTGAGGGGGCAGCACAGAGGAGGGAGAGCAGAACCCCCTCGCATGTAGAACATGCTTTTACAAATATCTTACAATGCCTGCAATAAAGGTAGGGTTAGTACCAGGATAGAAAACAAAAACCCACACACTGCAGCAGGAAAGAGCAAAAGGAAAAAATAACAGTTACAGAGTAGCTGGAATTCAGTGACAACTGGTGCCATCTTTGGCACTTAGAAACCCAATAGCTTCGTGTTTTGAAGCTGTGAGTAACAACCGGCAGCCATGCTTCACCACAAGACTTCTGACACCACTGGGAGTCGCTTTTCCTCCTCTAATCTCAAAGTTATTCTTATTGCATTAGTAAATAGCTGGGTGATTTTTGATACCACTCAGCTTTTGCCTCTACACGCTGCTTACGTTGGACAGCACAGATAGCGACTGCCTTGGTTCCTTTGAGTTTAATGACAGGTATCAGAGGGCCCACGTGCAGTAACACTACACACTGAGCTCTACGATTCTTCCCATCTTCAGAACCATGATCATAATTTGCTGACTCAAGATTCTCCTGTCACCATCTGTATTCCAGGGGCCCTGAGCACTGCTACCATCCCTGGATAGGCTTATCCCTTCAGTTCAGATTAGCATACCTCCATTTGTGTCACACCTCATCAGTTACTAGTTTCCTCTCTCCAGCATCTTTGCAAGGCTGATATCCAGATAAAAGGCCTTATTACTTTCCTGCTTAAGAGTTAGTTTTGCATGTATTCACCTTCTTGTAAAGCACACCTTAACCTACCTTACTGCCACTGTAGCAACCTCCCAGCTCTTCGACTGCACCTCCACCACATTATCACACGAAAGTGCTTTTAATAGCACCTCCACAGAAGTTTGCAGACTCAAGTTGACACTGCCCTGCTGTCCTTTCATCTTTTTTGCTCTAATATCAGTGCAGAGGCAAATAGGAGTAAGATCTTTGTGTACGTAATTATGTTATTCCTAGAAAATAATACGAATCTGAGAAAAAAGTTTGGGTTTTTCTCCACAACAAGAATTTTTTTTAAAAGCGTAAATTCTTAGACTCTTACTGAAGATGAGAAGACTTCTGTGATGACCTGATTTCAGGACATAATTTAGGATCTTATTTATGTTATATCACTCTAACAAAAAAACCCAAACAATTCTACACTCTCCCCAGTGCAAGTTTCAGTGCCTGATGAGAAAAAATTCTTCATAGGTCACATGAAGTTGAGAGTAAGAATGATGAGAATAAAAATCAAGACCTATTGTTGTTAACCCAACATGAAGATGAACGAAAGAGTCATCATGAGAATATACTGATTATATACATCCTTGTGTGTAGGTTTAAGTCAGTATTTGGTAAAAGATATGTCTGTTTACAAAAATCTTAATATTTTCTACTGGTAGATATAGCAGGAGAGAAGTGTAAATCATATTTTAAATACTTGCTATGACAAAAAAAATTACTAAGGAGTTCCCGAAAATTAGGTCTGTTTAATGCAGAACACTCAGATCCTCTACACCTCACAATATGAAGGTCTTGACTAAGTTTACCTAAGTTGTTTTTTTTACTGGTGTCTAATGGCACAAAGCAAATTTAAAGTTATTAGGAATATATGACTTTCCTCAGTACTTTGTCACCTGGAAATTTGAAAATTAACCTAATATTCAAGTTCTGTTATCACACATCTTTTGTTCTTTAGTGGTAGCACTTCAGTCAGGGTTTTTAGGTTGGTGGATTTGGGGGTCTTTAAATTGTTGTACTTTTTTAAACACTATTGACAAGAATAAGTGAGCCATTTGTTTTGAAATTAGTATCTCCCGATCCAGCAGCAAATGCCTTTACACCACTCAAAATAACAAAAATGGGCAAAAGGTCTCATCTTAAGATTAAAAGCAAACAAACAAAAACCACTAAAAATATTTGGGGAGGCCATACTAATTTTGGAACAATAGGTTTCACTTGAGATGAGGTTTTTTTATAAGGGTAATCTATGATAACTAAACCACTAGAAGGCAGTCCAGTTATTTTCTAAGCTGGTATTTTTCCTCAGAACTGAAGCTTTGCTGTAGAAGAATGTCAGCCAAAAACTATTTTATGGCAAAAGGAAGTCAATTGGTTTTGCAAGCTATAAAGGTCAAAACACTTGTGAAATATTCCCTTTGGAAGACTTGGAAACATCCTTTTCCTCCAAAATTTTAAGACAGCTGGTAAAGCAAGAAGACATATGCTCTTTTGTATTGCTTAAATAAAAGTGACTGATCTGACTTATTAACACTGATTCTCCCAAGACGAAAACGAGAATTTACAGCAATTTTACGTAGTTCTTATTATACACTAGCAATATCTGCTGTTAGATGAGCAACATTTATCCTAAACATCTGTTTGCAGGATCGGTTGAAGGATTTAGAAACTATGCTTCCAAATGCATTAGCTTACATGGAAACTATTTTTTCAGTCTATTGAGAATAATTAACTGAAGCTTTTAAGGCTACAGAAGTACAGACAAGCAGCGAGGTCTGACACAAGTCATGCGTTTAATTATTCGATTCATAAACCAGAAGTTCAGTTACTCATATTTTGAATATTTTGGAGTTTTCTTTTCCATATACTTCTAGACTTCAAAACCAGGCAAGGAAGTAGACTATATTCTGATCATTGAATAATAAATCCATTGTAGTAGATAAAATCCAAAAAGCGCAAGAGTAACACAGCCATGCAAATAACAGCCTAGTAATAATACATACAGTAAAAATCCATATGGTTACGGTATACGTTTTCACGTGGACACAAGAACAGTCGAGAGGCATGAGCCCGCTGGCTGCGTCCCACATGCTGTCTGAAGAGATGTGCATATGCAAGAGTATTGACCTGGACAGCGGAAAGGTGTTCAGGCTCTCATCCAGATCACCTCCTTGTTTCTGCAATCAGCTTACCTCCTTGCTGAGTGCAGGCCAGACTTGCAAGAACCCAGAGAAAAGGCACCAGGCAGGTACGTTACATTCAACACTTGCAAGAGTCCTGTCAACATTCAGAGAGAACGCCAGAATTTTGTGCGTATAAAAGCTGCTTAGCTTCAAATAGAGAGTAAACAGAAACTGGAATGTTATTAATAGCTTCAAAAATAGTTGTTGTTAGACATGTGGTGTTTGTGTTCCTCCGACTGACCCACTTCCTCACGGCTGTATATAAAAGCTCTAATACAGTATTCTCACTTATGTCTTTAAGCACATAACTAGTTGGTTTTTTTCCCCAGGAAGCTTTTTCTATTTTAACACAATCCAGGTACATAACACTGGGACCCTCTCCCTATCATGAAGCAACACAATGACTTCCAAACTTATTCAATAAACAAACAGTGCTGACAGACAAGTCATCTTTCACAGGTCAGAAAACAATTCTGATGCCAGTACTGTGAGCCAGCTCTCTTAGATGAGAAGTTCGTTTTGCACAAGCTAGACCCTAGAGCTCAGAGACCCACTGCAGTGGGACTCCTGGCCAACCAGTGCCTGAAGTACAGCTACTTTCCCCTTTGCTTTCTGCCAGTACACCACACAATACAAACTCCAGTTACTTTGAGAAATAAAAACACAAAATAGAAAAAGAAAATTTGGAGGAGAGAAGCTTTGAATTTCTGGATCACAGAAACCTAAATGCAAGTTTTTAAAGACTTTCTCCCCTCTATCCATGGGGAGACAGCAGGGTACATTGTTTCCTCCAGTCCAGAAAACATTGATGGCTGAAAAAAGTTGCCATGCAGTGCTTTTTAATCCCTCTGTCCTGTTAGATCTGTGTCCCACTCCGTGCTCTGCTCCAGACAGGCTCTCCCATCTGAACTCCTCACCTGTCAGTTTGTCCTGGCCTCCTTGCCAGACGGACACGCACATGTGATTCAGTTAATCTGAAAAAAGGTGCAAAATCTCCCTCTCTGGGTCAGGCTCCAGCATGACCCAGAGTGCACACACAATCCAACATAAACTAGAAGCTTTCATCCTTGCTGAACTACAGCAGTTTTGAAAGATTACAGGGATCCACTAGCAAGTTCAGCAGCTTTACCACAGAAGTTCTGATATGGATAATCTCTTCCAGCTACTCAAGGCAAAAAAACCCAAACCCTGTTCTGAAAGGATGAGTGCTGTGCTGAAACACACACAGCAAGTCCTCTCAGTTCAAGAGCTGCTTTATGTCAGTTTTAGGTGTCTCTTACCTCTTCCTGGAGAAATTCCTGCCCTCTGAAACCTAGCAGAGATAAAATATTAAATTAAAATCAATGCTACCTTTCCACAGTTTCTCTGCTTTCCTTAGAGAGCGTCAAGCATCACAGCACAAGCCACATGCAATGCTCTGATAATTTTGCCCTTCGACAGCCAGCAGAACTTTGTGCACAGCTTCACGTTAAATGGGATTAATAATGTATGAGATTGTCATTTGATGGTACAGGAGAGAGATTATGCTATGGAAGAAAAGCAAAGAGGAACTAATTTACCACCCTGTAAAGTTAAGGGCATGTTTACTTGTCCAAAAGTCAAATTGGCAAATGTATTTATGACAGCAGACTACCCCAAAACTCTCATTAGTTTTTTCAAAAATTCTATCCAGGGAGCAGTCTCGTTGCTGCTTCTGCTGCTCAGGCCATAAAAAGCCCAGAAGAACCAACGGTCCTTAAGGAAATACATACCCAGTTTTCACACTGCTTCGGAAGAGGGCAGTAACTATTGTCTGGTTTATTGCTAAAAGCTGCAAAGATAAGATTCCACCTTTGATGTATTGGGAGGGGATGAAAAAAAGCTACAGGAAAACATCAGAACTGGCCTGCACCAATAAAACGTTATGCGTTGTTACATCTTTTTACAGGAGAGGGGAAGGGGTACTAGACAATGATTTAATCTTAAGAATTCAGCAGGAGTTATCAATTATACAGCAAAGGATCCCTCGATTTAACAGCTCCACAGCACAGAGGATTAGACCACTCTTAAAGTCAACATTAGTGGATTGCAAAACAAAAATCTTCCTGATCAGAGCACACGCTGAAGACAGGCTCTAATAGAGATTTCTCAGGCACAGCTGAGAAGTGAACTGAAGAACCTTTGCTGAACTCTTATCACACAATAAAATAAGACTTGGAGCAAAGAAATTCTGTAACTATAAGAGGAAGTAAAACTCAAGCTCTTTTCCCCAATGGCCTTGCTGGTTCACCAGCAGCCGCTGGGTACCCTTCTACTTCACACAAACAGTGAACTCTTCTCCTCTTCCACTTTTTTCTGAACATAAGTTTTCATAGCTGTTGCAGTGCTACTACATAGAGTCAAGGTAGGGGTTTATTGGTTTGGTTTTACTTTACCCAACACATCTCAGCAATAAACTGATGAAATCACCTTGCTATGTTTTTTTCCAAATGTAAAATACTACAGCCCACCGCTTTCAACACAGCAAACACTACATCGGTCTTTGCTGAAACCTCACACGGCTCCATGAAAGCAAACAGGACTTCCAGATATCATACAATTAGCTTAGAGGCTTTTACTGCAATACTGGTCAGCCCAGTGTTATAGACACCGTCTACCACAGACTTCAGCATCTGAGTGTTGGGATCTATTGTTGTGCAGCTCGTTTGTACAGAAGCAGCCACCCAGCCAGCACTGGTGTGTGCTTCGCAGATTACTCCAGTAACCACACGTGAGAAATTAGAGCCAAGCCAGTAGAGAGAAAAGGGATGATAGAACAAAAGGAAAATCTTGAAGAAAATTGAGACAAAATACAGTGATTTAACCCACATTACAGAGTGTTATCTGAAGTATAAAATTTCTAAGAAAAACTCCTTAGGATAGAAAGGAAGATGAGGCTGCTGGTCTTTGAATCATAACATGCCATGACAGCTCTTTCATCTTGCAGCCTATCTATAGTAACATTCCCCTGTTCTACAGAGCTAAGATATTTTTTACTTTCCTTTCACTGTTCTTCCCATGCTATCTAATGCTAATGCGTAAAATGAGTAATAGACTCTCAGCACAAATCACATTTTCCAGTTGTTCTTATTCCAGTGGCTACCCTTTCTGAGAGTCTCAGTAAGGAAGGGTCAAACACTTTGTGCACCATCAAGCCTCCTATCCTTATAGTCCTCCAAGGATGAGATGAAAGATGAAGGATTACTTCAGTTTTATCTTCACACAAGCTACTGTAGCCAACGTTTTGTGTCTGAACAGACGCTTTCTTAGCCTCAATAAAAATGATGATAAAAAATGCAGGATGCTATTGATACAGATGTAGTCACTCAGCCACATTATGCATTAAGTACTATTCAATGCAGGTAAACAAGGACAAGTTAAACTGGAAAATATTCAGTGCATTCAGAGTTCAAGTTACTGCACTAATAATTTGCTCAAGCGGAAGAAAAATCATTAAATTACCTCACACTACCAAAAAAGCTCATGTAGCAACTCATTCACTTACTGCAACTGAACTGGCAAACACATTTCCTGTTCTCAGACCCCCTCCTTGTGAACAGAATGTGAGGATGAATCCAGCTCAAGTCCGCAAGGTCTTTAGTTCCTGTAGATTGTTTCACTGTTCTTTGTTGTTAAATTCTGAACATTTCTGTGAAAACCCCTGAGACCCCCAGTCCTGCAAAACTTCAGCGGACTATATACACCCACACTGAAGAGCTGCTTGTCAGTACCACGCACAAAACAGACAGTAGAGCCAAAGGATCGTCTTGGCACTAAGTTGTAAAATTTTGCTAGACATTAGAATGACAGTATTACTACAAATTTAAAAATTAAATGGACCCATATTTTTCCAGGATATATCAAATTCATGAATATTTTAAGACCTACAAAATTTTATATATACTTGAGAAGCAGCTTTAACAATCACAATTTCCAGAGTTAACTCAGAGCAGCTCAAGAATTACGAGCAAAATTTTTAAAATTAAGAAGCCATATAGTTTTTACACAAAGTACACAACTTCCCCTACACATTTCCAGCTCAACTTTGGCATTCTCTCTGACATCTTCCTTACAGGCACATCTAATGCTCATTTGTAGCTATGCTAAGAGCTTTGATAAAAGAATAACTGCTCTACTGTTAAGAAGGACTATTAATGATCAGATTTTTGCAACTGGAAGTCATTTGTTCTTATTTTGACTATTGCTAAACACAAGCCAAACTTCCAGTTGGGCAGGGTAATTTCATTTTTTCTACTGGAAGCTTATAAAGAGGTGGTCAGCATTATTTTAGCAAGTACAGGGACTCAGTGTAATCAAGCCTTACAGACAGTTCATACCATCTAGTAGAGCAACTCAAAGTGGTATTCATGCACTTCTAATCTCAACCAAAGGGGAATTCTCAAGAACAGTTGAACAGACACTTGATCAGAGTCCCAGGAACATCCCTGTATGGACAGAGCCTCAAGTGGAAGAAGCAATTTCAGGTTCTTTATAAAAGTGTAACAGCTTTTAGGTGCAAGTTTTCCTGACAATTGCTCCTGAATTATATTAAACTTCCAACAAGAAAAACTATCCCTACCCTCATGACAAGTTTTTTACCAATTCCTCATTACACTGAGCAGAATGAGTGTGTGCAATGCAGTGTTACACCTCTAGGGAGTGAGAGAAAACAGAGAGATTAAAAATACCTTGCAATAAGTAACTAAATCTAACCTATAAAATTTGGCAAAAAATCTAGAGATAATTCAAGCTGGGATGTTCTGTTCTGCATTAGATGTGTAAGTTATAATAGAAGTAGATCATCTAAATTACTTTTAATGTTTCTGCACAGAACAGTTTTTGCTAAAACTTGTTTTCCTAAACCTCCAGTTAGTTATTTCAAGCACACAGTTTGAAGCCTAATTATTTTGCAGATTTATGGTAGCTGAACATCAGGGCATAAGTCTTTGAACACCACCCCCACCCCATCTGCAAGACAAAAGATTGTTTACAGAAGTTTCTATAAAGATCTTCATTTAAACTGAGAGCAAAACCAGGACTTGATGTTTAGTACTAAGTGCACTTTAGTAAACTTTAGTAACCAAATCTGTCAGAGGTAAGATGTATCATTATGTACTAAATTACAGAGTTCTTGTCACTCAATTTTAGACTCAAAATTGTGGTGGGGGGAAAATTTCCATTAAGTCACTTTCAAAGCAGTCACCACTGTCATTTTCAAACTCAAACTATGTCATACCACCAATAATGTTATATTATGCCTTAATTCTTTGCCTGAGTAGTAACACAAAAATCAGTTAAAATATATTCCCAGCAGCAAATTTTTTCAGGTTAGAAAGCATTTAGTATTCACATGCCCTTTCCTTCTATTCGTTATTGTCCTGTTTCCAAGATCTTATTTCCACAAATATTCTTCACATGCCTTGCTAACTTTTTCCTCATTTCCATCTACCTTACTGATGGTACACCTAGGAATTGATGCATAGAGTTCGTCATCCAGATGGTGACAGAATCATTTCTTCAAAAATAAACAAAAGAACTCTGCCTTCTAAAGTTATTACTTTTATTGGTTCTTATTTCAAAGAGTAGGGAGAAAAGAGGAAGGCAAAGGCAACTCACTATGTGCTGGTGAGAATTACAGCATTAAAAAGTACTGAGTAGAAAGTAAACGGAGACAGGGGATATTTAAGATGTAGCTCTACAAAAAGTATTTCTTAGAATATTAAACTTTTTTGAGGAGGTGGATAAAGGAAAGGAATGTTTCCTATATTCCTATATGTGGCTTTAAAGCTGAAGCTCAAAATGATAAGGAATCTTTATTGTGAAACACTGCAGAGAGCTTAAAATACAGCCACACCGCAAGGATTTATAATTGGCAATTCCTCTATAAAAACAGTTTTGATAAAACAGGTTATCTTCAGTCCATCAGCTGATAATCCTCGTGTCTCATGGGCTGGCTCTCTTAAAAAATTTGATACAATTCCCTGTTGAGAAACTACTCCAATAAACACCCGCTCTTTGTATGACTTTAAATGACCAAGCATACCATTTCTCAAAGTCCATGTCCTAACTATACAAATGACTTGTTCCTTTAGATAATGCACCCCTATATAGTCAGTATGATGCATTTAATGTTTCTTGCATAAAGCTTGTTTACACCCCAAAACCCATTTAAATGATTCTCTTCTTCCTTCTTTTTGATCTCTACATCGGTAATTAATAGTGAACTGTAATGTCACCTTTTGGGACCATAATCTGTTACCAAGGATACTAGGGATATAATTATGGTGTTATTGTAGACTAACTGAAGGGCTTCTCTTTGTTGAGAGTGCAATTCAAACTCATCTGGTGTTAATTGCACTACACGCCTCCTTTCAAGATACCATGGAATACTATGACAATTACATACCAACACTGCTGTGACTCAAATTCTGTTCCTACTACATGGAGAGGGAGCTACAGCAAGAACACTCAGAATGACTTGAAGGTCAAAACTTCAAGTGGAAATGAAATTCACGTGTCACCCTCCTTTCAGCTGCTAACTACCAGAGGCAGCAACACACACATTTGCCTGGCCAAAGCCAGCCTTCCACTTCGCGCTTTGGGTGAGCTCAGCTGTACAAATGGGAAAGCTTTCTGTATTCCTCGATACTAGCCACTGAACTACTGCATCCAGAAGTCCCACTCTAATACAAGTTTTGTCCTTCATCAGCATGGTGCAGCTGTTACCTGGCTTGCAAGAACTGCCAGCCCTCAGAAGGAAGCATCATTTAATTAGCTTAGGTTACACTCCAGAAAGCACAGAACTTAAAAAAGAAAAAACTAAGTCAACGTACCAAGTATTACATTGTTGTGATAAAAACATGCTAGGGAAACTGTCAAAATAGAAACTTATCTCTTAATTACTGGACAATCTAACACTAGCCTACTAATTCTGGACAACAAATCCCATTCGAGTCCTGGTTTGGTCCTGCTTTGGTTACAACACAACATTAAATTTCTTTATCAGTTCAGTTCAAGGTGCTTGCATCACAGTAACTGCCTGAGGCAGCTCAGGTGAAACCCACAGCCAGGCCAGTAACCTTTTCAAAGGGCATTTCATGGAGATTGTTCCTGAACGGTTTCTAATCAACAGCCTCACCGCACACTTCTTACCAGCTTTTTCACTTGGCTCTTTTGAACATATGTGGCCAGGCAGGCCCAAAGTCAAGGGCTCTGACTTTGATGAGTCCATCCAAATGTCGAATGGAGCCTTTTTTTAGAAACCATTTGCTCAAAACTGGAACTCAATCACCTTTTGAAGTGTTGAAATATTACATGAAAAATTATTTTGCACCATCCACTTAGAGTGATTAGGTTACACTTCCTTGGCAAACAGACTGTACTCAACTCTCCTGTGGTTTGTCCACTGCCATTCATTTGTCACTTTAGACACCTGCTTTGACAGACGACAAAACCCCTGTTTTAAGGCTTGTTACAACTTTCACTACTGCTCAAGCTTCTCTTTTCTACTGAATTTAGCTCATCTCATTATACAATTCTGCCACCTGGGACACAATGACCATTTCTGATACCCATGAGGATGAACTGTTAAGGTTTTTTTGGACAAGGTTATTTTTCCTATTTTCAGACTACAGTCATAGTATTCAAGAAACTGAATAAGCCAAGTCTAGAAATTCTGAAGTATTCAAACCCTACCATAAATCCATGATAGCACTAGCCTGAGCATTTTTGAAAAAGGAAATGAAACTCCAGAAGACTATATTGCAAAAACCATAGGATTCCACATCTTACAGAGGCTCAATGCTGAAAAGCATTTTTAAAATATTTTATTCAGTATAAAACCCTGGAACAGAGTTCATGACTTGTACTAGAGGGGTTTCAAATTAGGCATTACCAGCCCTCTGATGCAAAGATACTCTAATGTTCCTAGTCCTTGTGTGTGTGCAAGTTTTTATGGAAAGGTGTTTAACCACAAGAAAAACAGTTGGATCGCACTTTATAAAAATGTTTCTTAGCTGGTGCTCAAAGGGAGTCGTGGCCCTAGATTCAAGAGTAGTTGTTTCATGGCAAGTGGCACTATGACTAGTGTCCAGTACCAAAAATCACATATACGGGAAACCTCTATATTCTGTAGCCATACAGATGCCTGCTAATGAGTCTTGGAGCATTCATGGAAGAATCAAAGAGTTGTGTAATTACCAATTGTTTAAAAAACCCCTTTCAG
>NW_010397033.1:0-25183 GCF_000710305.1 Buceros rhinoceros silvestris | reverse complement strand
AGCAGGAAACATGACTCAGATCTCCCATGTGAAAACTGATAAATGAAGAATTTAAACTCAGCCCCATAATTTACCAGTTTCCTTGCTGTTACGGATTGCCAAAAAAGTTTCCAGAAGACAATATCTATTTTCATTCATATTTTGCACCTGCTAATGAGGAAGTGCAATTCTATGCACTTAGGTGGAAACCTACTGCAAGAGATTAAGAATCTCCTTGGCAATAGCTAGCAAAGTAATTTTTTTAAAGTGTGCACTCAGCACCAGCAGCAATCAACTTTCTGCCTGTAACTACAGGATAACCACTGCACAAAGGAAGTGCAGCAGATCCAGCTGAACCAATGTACAGTCCTGAGTGAAGACCTTCAGTCTCTGTGGATCTCGGGGAGCCAATCAGAGCAGCCTCTCAGTAGCTACAAGCAATTCAGTGTAAGAAATTACATTTTAAAGGAAAGAGAAGGTCTCTGAGCTCTTCATCTCTAGCTACAAAGGTGAAGAATCTGCAACTTTACACATTAGAGGCAAAATAGCATCATTTAAGAAAGGAAGAAATTGTGGTGCAAACAGAAGTCTCTCAATCCCTTGAAAGCACACACTGTGACACGCAAGTGTTTTGATAGTGTAAGGCCCTCACACAATGCAGTCAGACTGTACTAGATATCTTTGAACACTCGTTAATTCGCATGTTGTCATCACTGGTAACTCACTGCAGGGAGTATACACTACTATCAAAAGCTGAGCACTTTTCTGTGATCTTAGATACTGTGACCACAAAAATCTGTGTTTTTTGCATCAACTTGTAGATGAGATTTATGCACAAATTCAGAAATTAAAGGGGCATTTAGACCATTGAAGTTAAGCTGAACAATAAGCCCATTTTAAAGCCCATTTTTATTTATCAGTCAGAGGCTATAGGGTCGGTGGGGTCCACACTAGATAAGTCTTTCTTGCAAAATTCAAACACTACTTTGTAATGCACTGCAAACACTTAGCATTAGAGTTACTAGTAGGCGTGAAGGGCTTGAAATACTAGTGCTCTTACTCTTGCCCTTCGCTGACTGATGTAATTTTAGTCACTATATTAAGCTGTTTCATGATGCAGGTCAGGATTTAATTCTTTACGTATAAACGACTGCAATGACAAACCTCTTACCTCAGTCTAAGCATAGGCTGCTCTTGTGAAATATTTGTTGCTTGTTTCTCCAGATAAAATTTACTCTGAGTCAGCCAGTAGAGGGAAGCACCACATTCCCTAATCTAACACAATACAACCTTACCGTAATGCACCACCACATTTGATATCTCGTTACGTAGCACTTTAAGGAGGAAAAAAGAACAAAAACAGATTTCAGCATTGCAACTTCAATTTTTTTATTTGTATTCGTTCCTCCAGCTAGCGTCAGTACTCTGTAGCATCTTGTTTAGGAGCACTGGAAAAAGTTAATAGCTTTAACAATAACCTTTCTTCTCTTCAACCTATTCCCTACTAGTTTCATTTGCTTTTTTCTTTCAAATAAAACCGTGCCTGCACAGTCTACCACTCACAATAAACACTTACATAACCTCCTTTTTCAGGGCTCAAAAGCAGCAAGGGGAGACAAAGTTATCTCCAATTTTCTCTAACCTTATTCTAACCAACTTCACATATCAGACAGCCAAGCCTTCATTACTTCTTTATTACTCTGCTAATAGACAGTCTACAGACAGTATTTTCAGGGGTCATACTGCCAACAGCTTGCTGCAAACCCTCAGTAACAAGCAAGACCTGGATAAGTGAATCACATCTCAGTGACATTACAAGTCCAGATGTAATTCTGTCTTGGACTGTGATGACAGACATTCTCTGCTGAGCATGACCACTCAAGCTAGAATTGTTTCTGGTATATGCGGAAGCTTAAATAGTCATTCTTGGCTCTCAAAAAACCCGGAGAGCTAGAAATGCTTTGTCTTAGTGGTTTCTCCTTCTATAGTTATTACTGACAATCCAAAGTCATTTATTAGCTTACATCAGACAGAGACAAAAACTAGGCTTAAATTAATAAAAGCCTAGCCTTCAATATAAAGAATATATTACTTCATGAAATTGTACAATTGTGTTCATGGGTATTCTTCAGAAAACTTTAATTAACAGAATTTACAAATGGCATCAGAGAAAGCATTGACTAAGGGATGATTTAGTCCTTTTAGTTCTAGTTCTTTGACATTGCTCAAGCAAGTTACAGGACTCTCCCCTCCATATCTATCAGTACATTTATTAAATAAGGATTGCTGTAGTGCCTAGTTGCAGACCTTTAATTCAGTGCAGCTATGCCTTATCCTTTTCAGTCTGTAAAGCAAAGACTTATTTTTGGACAGGCTTAATGATGTTTAGGTAAGGGCTAAACCTTTTCTCATTACAATATTGCCTTAGTAACTTTCCATGACTTACTTTTTCAGTTGAGAAAAGAGGAGAAAGTTCTGTAAGGAGGAGAAAAGAAAGAAGGAAGAAAAAGAAGTTTTTCTTGACATTCATGCCTTCTAACTTGGACTCTGGCTAGTAACCTTTACACTGCCATGGACCAAGAACATCCACCTAACATCTGTATGTAAACACATCTGTTCTTAGCTGCTTTGCAATAAATTTGCCAGCATTTGTTGGATGTATAAGATCAGCTTTGGTTCAATTTTCATTCTTTATTGTCACTACTTGCATTTTAAATAAGGCAGCATTCCACACAAACTGCTTGTTTTTAACAGCAGTTTTCCCAAGTGTTTTAATGGGTTATTTGTTCTGTCTAATTGCCCAAGAAAAGCTCTATGTCAAAAATCAAAGTATGTGTCTGAGGATGTTCTATTTCCCAGTGATCACGTTTAATCTATTCACCAGTTTATTTACCAAGATATCAACACTACCCCCACCCCAAACCTTCATGCACTGTAAGCTGAAGAGTCTGCAATCTCTTCTCATGCATTACTATGACTGACATCCTTGAAACCACTTTAAGGATTCCACTCAGCTCCTATTTTATTAGGAAGAATATGGTTGTAACTATTTGGACAATAGCAAACAGGTATTTTTGCTGATATCTAGGGTGAGAATAACTCCATACAGATCTGTCTCATCACCCTCCACACAGAAACCAGTACTTGTATGAAATGTTTAAATTACTTGGCTGCAGTTAATTTCCTGTTTAATTCTTTTCACAGTAAATAGATGAAGAAATTATGTACTTTAAGTACACCTTGCTCTCCACCCTTCCACCTTACATGTTACAATGCACAAGTCTCTGGAAGTCATGGGAAAAGGGTTTTCCATATAATTCTGTTAATATAAGTGTATTCAAGGCAATGAATACACTTACAGGCAAAGAAAACAGTAAGTTAAATTCAGTGATATCACTGTGAATGGTTTTCTTTATGTGGAAGTATTGCTTTCCAACAACTGAATCATGCCTTAGAAGAATATCCTAGATACCTCAAGTCAATAATTGAAAGCTTCAGTCTTTGATGTGCCATCCTTTCTAAAAGGGAAACAAGTTAATTCCTGTCATCTGGACAAAACACATTGTAATTAATCATAGTTAAGAAAAACATCAGAAAGCATTTTGTGTGTGGAAAAATTAAGGACTAAGTTAGTCATACTCATACTTAAGGCTAATTAGTAAAACTGGTGTTGAAGAAAAGAACTGATGCACTAATATACCAGTGTGTGAGTATTTCTGTGCATTTCTGTTGGTGTTTAGTACTGTTTTAAAGTTCGGGGGGAAAGTGCAAGGAGAATAAGCATTCTCAACATCTAGCCACAGTGCTTGTAGTGCAAGTGTGATTGAATTTAGTTGGTGTTGCCATTACAGTTACCATGTATGTCTAAGTGAGTCACAGTGAAGAAAAAAATTATTTCAAAAACCATCAGAATCCTGGGTAGCACAGATACATGTTTTTCTAAGTTCTGAAAAACTTTAAAAAAATCAGCTGAAGCACAAAACCAGAAATAATTTCAACTGCCATGCACAATAAATTTTTTTTTTTTTTTTTTTTTTTTACACAGGATACAGCAATGTCTTTAATTATTTCTGCAGCTTTTTCCTCTCATTACATATGTATGGGTGTTTTCATACAATGCCTGGTTTCCTGTTTCACCATCACTTCCCATTTAACAAAGCTCCAGAGGACACAAATCGCAAGAGTATCCGTGAATCAGTGTTAACTCTAATGTCCTCTCTGTAAACTCAGGAAATATTGGGGTGATTCGATGCTACTAATACCCCTAAGAGCACACTAAGCCTTGCAAAAACACATGCTGGATTTGGAAGTAAACACACAAACACAACCAACCATCCTATTTGTTATGTGATTTTATATTCCTGGAAAGTTTTGTGGTCCAGACTTGGAAAAGTGTGGAAAACTTGAAAGTCAGGCATGAAAACTTTGATAAAATATATTATTTTATGCAAATTTCCTAATTCATTATGTTCTCTGAGTTTACACAGTTCTGTGCTACAGAGGGCTCAGCTGCTTTGTAGGAACAACGACTTCACACGTGAGTCTGGATCTAATTCAAAGTTTACTGAAGAGAACTACCTAGTGTCATGACCATGGTATTTCCACATCTAGGACTCACTGTCACCCTAGCAACCAGCATTTGTATGATTCTGGACTAAGTCACCTCTGCTGTCACACACTAACTTTCTCTCACACACTCAAATTTGAAGACTGGTACTATATAAGAAAGAAAACGCCCATAATGAAGAGGAATTATGGAGTCATGCAACTGGGATGGACTGAAAAAAAATAATCAAATATCAACAAAACTACTTCCATTTTCAAATTAGGCCTCAGTCTCACTTCTACCCCCTGCCTAAATCATATATTCAAACACATCACTAACACTATGTAGTGGCAGAATTGTAAAGGACTTAAAGAGGAACTGTATGAAAGGAGATGCAGATGATAACTATGAAACTGTCTACCCTCCATTGTCCTAGGTAAAGCTTAACAAAGTTCTGCTGATATTAACATGCTGGTAAGTAACCTACAGGTTGTAACTGCAGAATTATTTTTTACTTACTACTTGAATTTAGAAATAAAGCTGCTTTGCAGGAGATTTAAGCATATTTAATTGTGGTTGCTTAATGTAATTGGTTGCTTTGTACCAAGGGATTACTCTGTTGTGCACTGAATTTGCAATTTACATTTCCATATGGCTGAGAGAATCTGTTTTGGAAAATTACAGCACCTGAGAAATTTTCCAGTGCAAATTTTAAGTGCATGGTACTTAAGTATACATCATCCGCTATACCTAATTTAAGTTAGTGATCCAATGAGTGAATGCAATCATAAATGTTAATTTTTTCAATTTCCCCCTTTTTTCATGTCATTAAAGTAATTTTATCCTGTAAACATATATGCAAATACAAGCTAGAAAATACTAGCATTAGAAATTATTTAATCAGCAGGGGAGGAAAAGAAATTATTTCAAACCAAATGAGCTAGCCTGAAAGTGCAACAAATCATTTAAGCAGACATGGTACATTACCCAGTTTCTGTCCCTGGTAATGGCCCATATTTAGAGTAGCCAACCTTATTCAGTGTGGCTTTAAACATCTCTGAAACTACTGCCCATAAACCAGGTATTAATCACTACTCCAAAAATCACCTGAGGGATCTGGCGATAACTTGATGAGTTTGGTTATTCACTACTTAAAACCATAAATGAAGCATCTGGACACAGCACCTGTTCTGGTTCTAGTTTCCTCCCAGAATTAATTGTCAGGCTATACAGTACAGTACTAAAATCCATCCTTGTTTCTCTCCATCTTCTTCAAACAGGCAGTGCATAGGCAACTTTATTTTGGGGTGCAGGAGACCAGAGATCACAAACCAACCTTGCCCTTCCTAGCACAAATTTGCATTCTTAACTTCCACTTTGAGGAAGCAGATTTTTTTCATCGTGTGACTACTGAACAGTACAATGAACTAGACACAGTGCAGAGGTGATTTGTGTTATCTGAGAAGAAATACCTTTATTATTTCAGGCATAATTGCCAATATTTTTATTGCCATGCAAATGAATTATTGTGAAGAAAAAATAGCTGCTCAGAATGGGGCAGGGATTCAACCAGTGTAGAAATTCTCATGTATTGCCCCATGCAGCTCACGCTTCCCCTTTTTAAAAATCACTGCACAGCACCAAGTGGGACAGTACCTCATGGCAACACTGAGGTACTGAGGGAATACACAGAGTTCATCTTTTCATCTAATACAGAGTCCCCTCACTGCCCAATGCATGAAGTTACACAGGTGGGTTTATTCACTTATGTGCCATTAGGCCTTTGTATTTCAGGATATTTTTGTCACAAATGGTGACTAGTTAAAGCGTCCACTCTGATCAAGCGTAATTTCCAGTAATTCTACATTTCTATGTCCTCATAATTAAGATAGCAACCAATACAAAGTGATGTTTTCCTTCCTGCCAACCGCAGTTTAGCAAACAAACTACACACTGTATAGCCAGAAAGTGAGTCTGTATGGAAGCCAGCAGCCACACCACTGATTTTTGGATGCAAAACTGGGAAACAGTAGATCTTACTTGGAATTAAATTCCTCAAGTCACTAAACTCAAAATGAGTATTTTTCAACGTGGAAGTGCAGATTGGGCAAAAGGATCAGGTAGCTGCTCTTCCAAAATAAGCAACCTACTCAGCTAAAGGCAGCAGTTGAGAAGACAGCACACCGCAGAGGTGGTATCATTCTTTCAAACAAAATGTCCAAGTACAACATTGATTTAGTTACTGTGGCGCAATTAGGTATGAAATTCAATGGTTTGTGACCCTGTCACAAATTCTATGAGAAGGTATTACAGTCGTATTGCGATTGTACTCCTAACCTCTCCCTTCCAAATTGCCTCCAAACCAAGCAATTCAAATTGCCTCCAATAAGAAAAAGGAGAGGGGAAGGAAAATAAAAAAGGGTGGTGGGGGTGTGTGTGCTGCAAAGTTAAAAAAATTCAAAAGCATCCTCAATGAGTTGGTACATTCAGTAATGTTCGTGAGACAATCCAGAGAAAACAGTTCTTGTGTCACTACGAGAAAAATAATTGTATGTGGAAAATCTTCCAATAGCAGCATGGAGACTGATGAAGAACAGATCCTTATCATCATTCTTGGTGATATGTACTACACTGTCACACTACTTAATGCTTCACAAGTCACTTAGTGAGGCAACCAAAGGTTAAGTTATCCTTAATTATTTACAGAACACCAATGTAAGCAGATGACAGGAGACAGTTAAAACCCCACCTGATTCATGTTACAAGCCCTTTGCTGATTCTGCCAAACCAGAAAGCCTTCAGATTACTAACAGCAAGAACTTTCTTCCCTCTACCAGTGCTATAAATAAAGATAAAGAACTTGTGTTCTTTTCCTTTTTTTTAAAAAGATCCTCATTTTAACCATATTTCACAAGGAGAGCTCAGAAGACAGCTTTTAAAATATCTTTGAAGACAGTCAGCAAGATGAAGAGGAGATGTATTTTAAATTCTGTATTGAAAGGAAAAAGCAACAGCATAAATTTATCCCTTATACACCAGAGAACCTGTAGGGGAGAGGTAAGTGCCTCAAGGGCTAGAATAATTTCAGAGTTTATACCTTAGATATGAGAACCTGAGCAAGATAGTTAAGGAAGTCAGGCTACACAAACCACGCTGCTAATAAGATTAATTATCCTTTTGCAGCCTTCCTTTTGTTTTTATTTTTAGGATCTCATAACTTCCAAAGCATGAATTATCAGAATCTGAACTTCCTTGTATTTGACTAACTAATCTGAGCTTGGAGAAATCAAGGTAAATTTTGCAATATTTTCTAAGCATTATAACAACAACCTAGAACATTACAAAACCAAGTAAGAACTTAGTATGTGTGTAAATTGGGTTAACATAACGCAACTAGATTTTCACAAGCATGTTTGCTTGGAAACTTTCTGCCTACTCATATTGCAGTCAAGCTTAAATACCTTAAGTGGAGGCTCGTACTTTTGGAAAAGGCAAAGTTCTGCTCAGATACACGGAACAGAAGACACAGCCTCCTGTCGTGACCCAGACCTACCGTTACCAGGTAGAACATGTTGCTGTCAAACGCCTGAATTTACTTGATGCATTTGTTTCTAATATAAGTGATAGTGCCAGTTAAGTACTCAGCATTTCAGTATCTCATAATCTTGTTGTACTTAAATGGAGTAAGTATGCATTACCACTTGGAACACTCATTTAGCTTGCTCAACTGACTGCTTAATGAGGTCTGGAAAGTAAAAACCTTATCTGCAAAATGCCAACATAGAAAGAAGCCTGCACACACACTTTTTTCCAAAGCAAAAGTATTTGTTCAGTCTTAATGTGAAAAGGAATTAGATTAAGTGTTCAGAAAAACAGAATTTTCTAATAATGAAAACAAAGCTATTTTCCACTTGTTGAATATTGCACTGTTAGAAATCTGTTTTGTTCCTATAAATACCAGCAGCCTTTTGAAACTTCTGCTAGAAGCTATGCTTCCTCCCTCGCCCCACCCCAAACAAGTTCTTGAGGAATTCCACACACCAACAGGTCTAGTGCATCTCCTTTAAACAGCTTTTTTGGGAGTGTTTATAGCGAGTCAGACAGGTCTGTGTTTCAGCTCCAGAAATAGAGTGGGACATCATTAGCTGCATTCACTCAGGTTTTACCATACTAGTCATCACCGAGTGTTTAAACAATACGTCAGTAAATGCTGGCTACCTCCCTTTCCCTCCCTACTCATTTGCAGCTACATGCAAGACTCACAAAGCAAACCTGTTACTGTTGATCCCTGCTCTACCACTGCTGCCAGCGCCGGTTAAAACAATATCCTTCGCTTTGTACACAGACAGAAACCTGAAACTGCCACTGAGATCATACAGACCGGTTCTTACCATGTATCTGCAGCAAAGGCCCTCAGCCACAACTGTTTGCCATCTAAAACATTTCAAATTGAAACATAGACCTTATAAGGCAAAAAATGCACTGACAGACTGCAGAAACTCAGGTTTAAGTATTCCATGAACTTGTAACTAGAAAACACTATTTTAGGTAGAATATTTAAGTCATTCCAATGCTTTAAGTTTATGTTCAATGACATGTTTATTTTGCTGCTTAAAACCTTACATTTTTATTAAATGTATATTTTATTTAGATTTAATTTTTTTATTAGCAAAAACATCTTCCACTGATTCTGCAGCAAACAGAGCACTTAACCTTTTCTCATAAGACATGATCTGTTAACACAGCAATTCCTACATTTGCAGAACCATCGCTGGCACTACTGAACGCTTCCCTCTAGTTCCTGTACATGCATGAGGAGAAACAGAATAATTGGTCAATTATTTTGATGAGGAAAAAAGATTCAGTCATCGTAGCAACTGAAGCCAGTTTGCTTGTACCCACTTTCTTCACTGTGCAATACTGGGCACT
Organism: Buceros rhinoceros silvestris; assembly: GCF_000710305.1. Classification (NCBI taxonomy): domain Eukaryota; kingdom Metazoa; phylum Chordata; class Aves; order Bucerotiformes; family Bucerotidae; genus Buceros; species Buceros rhinoceros. The sequence goes on along the minus strand of NW_010397033.1, from coordinate 15,729 downwards.
CCCCAGAGCTGACAAATTAGCGTTTTATTTGGAGTAGTGTCATGATGAAGCATCCCCCCAAAAAGGAAGCATGACAAAAAGCTGTTTCCTGTTTTCTGCAAACTGTGTGTGTGGTCACATTATTCATATGGTAACTAACAACAGCTTCAGTCTGTCTACTGGAAAAGCGCTTGTTTTTCACATAATGGTAAATTCAACCTTAAGTAAAAATACAAACAAAACCTCTGCCAAAAAACACCCTAAAAAACAGGAAAACTGTTGTGTAAAATCCATATGCTTCCACCTCCTATGAATACTTGTTCTTTGTTGTTCACATAAGCACAGGACAGACCTACGACACTTGCCATTCAAGGTATTTTTTCCAAGATCCCTTTACAGTGATGTTCTTATTAGTGTGACACTAGACAAATGCATTTGGTGTGCCAGTTACATGAAGTCTCCAAATGGCTGTTGCTGTTTCATGAGAGAAATGGCTTCATTAAAGACAGACTACATTGAATTTCTTCATGAATTGTAAATGGAGAATGCTGGGAGCAGCAAAAACCTGGAGAGGCTCTGAGCTGGTAAATCTGAACTGCAGCCAGGGGTTGTGGCAGAAGATACCACAATTGTGTAAAGCAAAGGCGTGCTTTACACACATTCCCAGGATCCCTAACTCTTCAGAGGTGACCTTGTCTCATTCTCTTGTTGCTCCTTTCCTCATCTTCCATCACTGCTCAGAAAGCTACAAACTAGGCACGTGGTAGGACAAACAGACCTCAAGGACAGAACAGTGCCGCCCCACAATGAGTCTGCACAGACCAATTTCTGAAGTGAAGTAAGTGTTTGCTTCACACTGGAGAAATGTAAATAGCCCTTGAAAGAAACAGGTCAGTACGTCTCAGATAAGTGGAAACTCGGACAAAACCACCTCTGGAACAAGACACCAACATGATGGTAAAATATTTTATTCCCACCTATGACTCAGGCTAAGTTGGATCCTGCACAGCTACTGGCCACGTACTGTGCAGGAACAACAAGCACCAGAACATTCACGGGAACAGTCCGTGTTGCAATAGTATATTAAGATCAAGAAGCACAATTTTTTGTCTTAGCACCATCTGCCCTAGTAAACTGCTTAGTCCCAACATAATCTGAGGATAGAGCAACAATGCTCCATTTCCTAGGTAATTACAGACTCCTAAACAAACTAGCCATTTACCAATATAATTAAGAGTTCTAACCGGTTATCAGTGTTTCAGGATGCTCTAATTTGTACAAAATGTGTGTTCGGGTGCTACGAGTTGCTGAACAGGAAGTTTAGTGAAGTTTTAGGTACAGACAAGCAGAAACAATACCCTACGCCTCTGAAAACCACTTGCAGTCATCCATAAAAGATTAATAATAAAGAAAGTCATGATTTTATTGTTCCCAGTAGCTTCATGTGCAATTAAAAATAGGCACCAGCTAACAGCTTTCTGCATAAGGAACAATCATGCTGACCGAGAGATTTTATATGTTTTAAGTTTAATTTAGAATGCAGAAATGCAAACACCAACCTGGAAATTCCCCCTCCAATCTATTGGACTTCAAAATTTAGATTTGGTGGGAAGGGAGGGGATTTATTATTTTTAATTAATTCCACCCAATTCTCTGTTAAGTAAACAACAAGGACTTAAAATACCAAAAATTAAGTTTTTTCCACTTCTATAATTTCCTACCATATATTACAGTAGAAATTCCAGGATTTGAAACTCATGAGATTAACAGATCCCAGATCTAATGGCAATCCACTTCTTGAAATGGACTTTTTTCCTCCCCTCTTTTTTTTGACACCACTCCTGTCTAAGGGTTTTTGTATATATGTTATTCTGCCCTCAACCAGCAGGTGAGAAAACTTGGTTTTTTGAAACTTGAGCTCTGCCAGTGAAGGACGACTGGAATCATACCTTAACTTCCTAAAAGAACAACATGGAAACACGATATACTTGTTTATGTAGACTCTTCTATAGAAAAAATAGTTCCCAAAGATACTTTGTATGCTACCTGCCTGGACCACTTTTCTCCAAAATGATTCTGCAATCAAATAAGTTTTATGTTTTTAATAATTAATAGACATGTTTTAGAACCAGATATTTTATTTCAAGCAGATTTTTGCTTTTTTATGCAAAATAAAAAAGAAACTGCCAACATAGGAATGTTTTTTAGGTGATCATTAGTGCTCTTAATATATTACATTTTAGGAAAATCAAACTCCTCCATTCCTTTGTTCAGCTGTCTGAACAGGATACTTGATTTTAAAAAAGAAGCTCTAAAATGTTCCTGTTCCTGCCACTAAAACCAGATTAGCATAATCTTGGCTGCTGTGCATCACTTTAATACCTCATTAGCTTCAGTTACAAGGGAGAATATATCAGCCCAGGAACTAGAGTTACTGTATTCTACTAGTTCTCATAGTTACTCCATTATGTTTCCTGCACTTAATTAGTAAATACAATATGCAGAAACCGACTGCAAAAGGCATTGAATTCTGCATTTAAACTACAGATGTGAAGCTAAACAGAGAAAATCGTGAATTACCAACGAACAAGATTAGATATATCCTGCTTTATTGCTTTCAAGCAAGAAGTGTGGACGTACCAAAGCGTTCCCAGACTGCAGAAGGGCAAAGCGCAGGAAGTGCTCTGCTGAGTGCTAACCCTCTGTGCCAGGGTTTAATCAGGGCTGCTGACAGATTGTCAACACAAGCCTGAACTGGGAAGAGCAGCAGTCAACAGCAATACAAACAGTATCTAGACTAGCAGGGGATATGTGAATTAGGAATGACAGGGAGAAGATGCAGCCATTTAAAAACCAGCTTTTCCATCTTCAGTAGGAAGCATCTGGTTCCTGCCATCCTGCAATACGAGCATTTGTCCTGCTGCTGGAAGGCCAGTTCTGGCACTCTGCTCAGCTGAACTTGGCACTTTAATCTCCAGATACTGCTCTGGAACAGACTTTTTTATTATTTTTGTTTTAAACATGCCAATCGCTTCTGGTTTTGTTGTTTCCATGAAAAGATTGTTAGGTTAATACAACCCATCTGTCAGGGCAGTCACACTGTAAAAACCTGAGGTTCAAGTAACTGGTCAGGAGCATGCAAAGATTGCTTCCTCTCAGTCAAGCATACAGCTGCTACTGAAAGAAAGATACTCAGCAGAAGATATACAAATGACTGACAGGACAGTTTTTCCCCACACTAGTGTTATAGGGGAAATTAATTTCACTATCTCTATAAAGTGCTTAATTAATATTCATGTTATATACCCCTGTATTTACAAATGTGAGCTTGCAGTGCACTTTTCCCACCTAAAAAACTGCAACAACATCCAAACACTTTCAAAACTGCTATAAATATGGTACAGTTCTAGTTTTGGATACCCAGTGTTTTTGTGTTTATCCAGTAACGTCCTTAACTGCTGCTCTGTCTGGAAGTTAGACTCATGAACACTTGAAAACCCAGTTACTCACCAGCCACGGATGTAACACTGAATTTCCAAGCTTACTGTGTATTACACAGCAGCATGATTGCACCATGCTGCTGTGGGGTTTTTCTAGTCCTTTGTAAGCATGAGCTGTTAGAACAAACACTACAAACATGGCTTATGGAATGTGAAAAATAATATCCAAGAAGCTGGTATTTGTTCACATGGAACATGACAGCTAACCAATAAAGTTTTCACTGATACGCAGCAGAATTATCTGCCAGAGTCCTGACTCACAAGCAGCTTGCTGGGTGTAGTTAGCAGAAGAATGTTTGGTTGATTAGCTCTCCTATAACAATAACTAACATATTATTAAAGTCTGTTGAGGGTTTCAGGGAGTGTAACATAATCAATGTAACCCCCAAGACTCCCTATTAATGAAAGGACCCATTATGAAACTTAAAATAATATCTCATGTTAAAAACTCAGTTGTTCGCAATTATGTCATCTCCCTTACCTAAACATTCATTAGTTAAAATATTTTTAGTCTGTAGAACTATGAACAAGTGACTGTGTAATTACATTATGTGATTCACTTAAATGACTGGTCTCACAGAAACTACACAGAACAGAGCGCTGTGCTCTGCAACAGTTTTACTGAGTTGTTTCTGTCATACGGCAAATCTATATAACAAGACAAATTATGCACTAGAAGAGGTACTCCAAGGAATAACTGCAAAAGCTCCCACTCCAACTCCCCTGTTTGCTTGTTTAGGTGTGTCTCAATACTGTGGAGAGCCACAAGAACTCTGACTACTCACTTCAGTCTCAGCGATGATGTCATTGCTACTGGTAATACGCTGACTAATGTCTTTTCAGTAAGATAAAGGTAACATTGGATATTGCTGTGCATTAAGGTATTTATGCTGCCTTCATCTGTTTGAACACACCTACAGCCAGTGCCTGCTCAACCAGCTTCCAAAGGGAAACACACACAATTTTGTGGTGTTAGAAAAAAATCCAGGAAACATTGTGCTTTACAGAATCCCAAGAAGCCCTGAGTTCTAATATTCACATGTACAGAGTATTGGGAAAACTTCCTAAAGAATAAATGACTTCAACACACTTTCAGTATAGGCACTGTCAGACCTCCTCATGTCTGCCTAGATGTCATTTGAGACCTAACAAGAAAACATAACCATTAAATTGCATCCTTACGAGATTAGAAAACTATCCATTTTTTCATAATTCTTTTGAAAACACCCTGTTCCATAGTACTTCCAGAGAACCACATCTTCCTTTGATTGCACAGATGCTGCAGTCAGACTAAGTTAACTAACTATTTTTCCTATACGTATCAACTACCTCAGGGTTTTAGCTCAGTATACTACTACTAGTCACTCAATAAGCTGAGAGTGTCTTGGGACAGGCATTTGTTTATTAGAAAGAGGAAAATAAGTACAGGTGCAGTTTGACTCTGGAGAAGTAACTTCAAGAGTCAATTCAGCCAACCATGACTAGTAAAAGTATAGTAAGATTAAATAAGTAGAGTCCAAAGGATGAAAAGGGAAATTTGAGTCATTCTAAGACTCTAGTGTTTAAAAAAATCTTTTAAAATAAAGCTTTCAAGAAAATTAAGTGTTTTACAGTTACATTAGGTTCATTAAACAGGGATAAAGAAAATACCTAACAAAACCACAATGCCATTTATAACTTACAGGATGACCTGAAAACATCAGTTTAATTTAAATACTACATAAAAATACAATAAAAACAAAAACAACAAACAAGAACTTTTACCTCTATATAAAATGATTTGTCTAAAAGGAATTAAATTTGGAAAAGCCCTTCTGTTGTCATGAAAGTAGAAGCACTGTATCTTGATACTTTCCACATGAGTTAAAAGACATCCCTTTCTATAATTACACAGTACAAGCTGATAGTACTGCCAAAATATACCCCCATCACTGCTTGGGTCACTTTTTTTAGGCACCTTCAGCCACAAACAGAGACTGCACAAACAAGACATGTATGCAAATTAAAATTATAAAGCAGTCATTTTGATGTTAACACACATAAAACACAGCTTGAAGTGTTTATGAACACAGTTTATGAAGTTCTTTCCTTAAGAACAGTACACTCACCAGGCAATAAACCACCCAAAGAATCCTTGCCGGCCAAAGAAGCAGAAAACTGGGAGATAAAAAAGCTTTCACTGGTAGAGCAATACAGCCTTACTATTGCTACAGGGCTTTAAGTACCTAGTCTTTCCAGTTAGGATTTAACATCCTTCCGTGTTAGTATTTTCTCTTTTTAATCCTTAAACCACCAAGAAGTCTACTTCACAGCCTGTTGATCTGCTGCTTCATCTCACATGGCTCTGTTAAACAGGTCTTCTTACAGCTGTTCCTCAAAATCCAGCAATTTCCTCAGCAGCCTGAGTCCAGGCAGCTGGGCCAGATCAGAGGAGTGAGCTCAATTCCTGGGAGGGACAGCTGAATAGCGAAGGGTTTTTATACTGCCCTCTTACCTGTCCCCCCTCTAGGGCCAGGGCAGGCATTTCTGAGACCACACAATAAGCAAGATCAAGTAATTGAGTTTATTCTAAAATGGTTGGTTTTACCTAAAGTAAATGTCAACTCCAATCACTTTTGCAATCCACTTAACAGTCCCAGGAATGTTTGCTGTACACAGAAGGGGAGCACCAGGAGACAGAATGGGTAACAGGCAGAAACAGAAACCCATTCTTTTTGCAGCAGTGCTGACTTCTTAAAGTGAAACCACAGCTCAGATAAAATTTGAAGCCGCTTCCAATTAATAACTTTCCATTAGTGGAACTATAAATATTATACCTATAACAGGCAAAGTAAAGCAAGAACTTCACAGCACAGACTTCAGAACTAACTGAACTATTAGTTACATATAAGGAGTCCCCTCCCCTTGTATACTTCCAGTGCCCTCAGGCTGCTAAAACTTATTTCTTTAGTAAGGGGACAGGAGGCTCAGAAGTCCTTGGAGGATTTAAAGAGACAAGTTCTCCCAAGGAATAAGCATGATTTAAACCATGGAACTCCAAATTCCAGCAGAGACAGTGGCTATGGAGCTCCATGCTCTACTCCTTCCTTAGACTGCAGTGAAACCACCCTCAGAGAAATCTATAGTGACCTTCTAGCCAATTTGGGAAACCCTGACCTTTCCTGTGCCATTAGACACCTTTAGCAGCTGACTGCATAGCTACCTCATTGCCCTCTTCCCTTACTGCTCATGATTCAGAGGCTCTTTTGGATAGTCTCACCTCTCTCCAGCTGTCTACCCACATTACAGAGCCCTTTCCTCTGGACTTTAACTCTTCCCTCCTACTGTCTCCTCCCTGAACAATTTAATCCACAGACTTCCATACAATTTCTATTGTAAACTGTAAGATTGTCAGAAAAATAAGGGTTAAGAACTGAATAGTAATCATTCCTGACTACAGTACCTATATTCTTCTGCAAAAGAAACTTGCAACCTTCTACTGTCCTTATCATTGAAGCATTGTGTCACCTGCCTGTAATGCATTAAGCAATGGAACAAGCAGCTGTCATATGCTTGTGTTTCTGTTCCTCCAGAGAAGTGTATGCAGGAGAGTGTTTGTTTTGGTAGCTTTGTATTCATACTCCCATCACTGAAGATTCAATAGAGAACACAATGCCAAAGGGTTCTGACCCACAAACAGGCAATAATACACATTGATCTGGCTGACAAGCTTAATTTGCCCCCAGCATATACACCCTGCTCTTTCTGCACAAATTCTACTGCTCTTAAAACACACGGCTGTGAATTGTGACAGCCTGAGTGCAGAGTATTCTTCCCCAAGTCAACATAGTAGACACAAAAGAATAAAAATCTTGCCAATTGTTGCAGTATAAACCATCACACATCAGGAATTGGAGCACTTTTAGCAGAGAATTGTAGGTAAGAGTAATGAGGATTTGGTATTATATTCCTGTTAGTCTGGTAACCTCTTAGTGCCATATTGGTCCTCTATTCCATGTAAGGGATACTACAGAAAAGTGACTTATCTCAGTAGATTCATCTGGCATAACACAAATATTTTTCTTTTTACCTATTAATCACATAAGGTTGCTGAACAAGCACTTTCATGTGGATAAAGAGAAGGAAATATATACCACTCACCACCTTAAGAGCCAGCGCCCCTTACACCAAGTGAAGTCCAACGTGTATTCTCATCATGTGAAAAATCGCATTCTTTTGGGCTAAGCCTCAAATTCATCTTCAGCTACTTGTCAGACTAGAAATATACAATTATGCATAGACAGGATAAGATTGGAGTTAATCTTGCTTCTCACTGGTGGTGTTATTTTACCACACTCCACGCGCTTGTAAAGAGGACTAAATGGACAAGCAAAGAATTTAGATTACATGTCCCAGAATTTTGCTTTTCACAAGCAATATTTAAGGAATTAACAGATATCAGCGAGAATAATTCCAAACAAACCCAAAATGTAGAGGAAGAGCAGATGCTTTGTTTTCTGTAAGCCTCCCTCAATATCATCTTGCTAGAACTGTGCTAGACAACAAAGAGCCGTATTAGATTTCAGAGCTAGGTTTTTTCCATCAGACAAGTTCAACATACAGTTTATTTCACTGGTAGCTATTAAAGATTCTAATAAGTTAAACATAAACATTAAGCGAACCCAAACCAATGAAGGGACAACACCAAACATATTCCTGCTCAGGATAATTTCTCTCATTCCTCAAAGTTGCAATACCTGCTTTTCAAGATATTTAACTAAGTCCTTTAACTGCTATGAAGAAGTTACATAATAAAATAGTATCAGCTAGTAAAGAATTGCACCATGTAACTAGCTTACCTCCCTTTAAGGAAGCTCTTTAAATAATCCTGCTGTTAGCTCATGTCAAAGACCACTCTTAAAAATGTGTCCCCAAGAACAGTCTTTAAAAACTTCTTCAGTTCCACCCAGAAGCCCGCTTGTTGGAGTATGGGCTGAGATACATTTAAAACTATTCCACTGGCAAATACTAATTCCTTGTACTGTAGAATTCTTATTTACTAAGCTTTCATATCACTTACAGAAATCATAAACCCTATTTGCCCATAATACAGCTTTCTCTATAGACAAAATAAAGTAGGAAAGTTACCCTGTAAATAGAAAGGTCCTTCATACTGAATACAGCCAAGGGAACCCATGTAGCAAATAAAAGGAGTAGTAAATAAAAGGAGTTTATATTGAAGTGTTTAGTATTGGTTAAGAAGTAAACCGTGCTGTGAGATAGGAACCTCAAAAGGCATTTTGTAAACAACGTGGGGAACACACCACAGCATAAGCTGTGCAACTCAGCCATGGGTCTGCAGCGAGATGTGCAGAACAGACAACAGAATCCCCTAGTAGCTTTAGAGGGTCAGACCACCACAGTCTGAAGAAACATCTTTTTGTTGTGTCCAGGAGAACTGCAGGCACTGAGACAACACGCTTACAGAGCTGCACATCTGATACAGAGAGTGCTTGGGGTATGAAATACTACAGATGACAGAACAAGTATAAAAAAATTTGGTAGCTTTTACTAAGACCTCAAACACTATTTAAAACCACAATAACTATTGGAATTTGACTCTAAATAAAAAAGATATATACTGTATTGTTAAAAATGGTAAGGTAGCATATACAAGTAATATTAAACACACATTTGAAAACCAAGACATAGTAGCAATGTAACTTTTTTCCTCTCTCTGTATAGATCATCTCCAGCTCTTTAAGGCTGTAAAGAAAAATCAGTATTAGAGACACAACTGTCTTTATTCACACAGAACTAGTTCTGTCCCAGCACATAAAACACTGCCAAAAAAATCAAATACTAACCCAATAAGTTCTGTATGATACTGTCTATCCTGTACCCAGGACTGTATTTAGTCCTGAATCCAGGACTAAACTGCAGCAGTTGCTCTATCACCAAATCACCCCTCCCAAGCCAGGAAGGGAGATCAGGAAAAGGAGAGAAGACCCACAGATTGAAATTAAAATTGATTTAATGAAACAGCAAACCTGATGTTTATACTAATGCTGATGGGAAGTATACAAAACCATACTCAGCCCAGCAAACATGCATTGGTCACAGCAAACAGGAAAGCAGTCCTCAAGAGCAACATGGTTAGCAGCCCCTCCAGAGACAGGAGAGAGAGCGGGGGAGGAAGAAGGGAAGTGTTAAGGGTCCAGGGAGAAAGCAGTCCTCAAGAGCAACATGGTTAGCAGCCCCTCCAGAGACAGGAGAGAGAGCGGGGGAGAAAGAAGGGAAGTGTTAAGGGTCCAGGGACCAAGGCAATAACTCCTCGAATTCCTTAACGATCCCCTTTGTCTCACTAGAGACAGAAAGGATTTAAGGGGAAAGAAGAATAAAATTCACACCTTGGTCTGTCTTTGGGAAACTGAAACAAACTTTCAATAAACAATAAAACCACACAACTATACACTGCTAAACATATGCACAAACCGAGAAAGGGGGGAAAAAAAAAAGGAAGAGAGAACTTAGATAACCAGAGTTTGTACAGTTCTGTTCAAGGTCAGTGCTCTTGGCAGGCATCGAACAGCAAGGTGGGAGTGAAAACCTTGCTGCTGCTTTCGCGCAGGGAGCAGAATTCTTCTCACAGCGGGACAGAGAAGGAGGGGAGAAACCCCGCGGGCAGCTGATTTAATAGCAGGAAAGCTCTCAGCATGAAACAACAGGGAATTCAAATATTCTCACCCAATTCAGATGGGACAGGACTCATGGCAATAACAATTCAGAGTCTGTAGTCCTCAGGTTTCAGGTCTAGCCGGTCAGCAGGTCGGGCCTGGTCTCCAGCCAGCAGATTTGTGGGAGTCTTCCCTTCGTGAAGTCCGAGAGAGCAATCCACCCCCAGCCTGCTGCTTTTAAAGGCCCCCGATGTAACATTACATTCACCTGACCCCCTTAACCAATTAAATGTGGAATTATTGTACTACATGGAATAATTCCATTTGTCTATTTCTCTAAACAAGGAAGTTTTAGCTCAAACCAGGACAGGAAGAAGAAAAAAAAAAAGAGAAGTAGGAGTCCTTGTCCCCTGCAAACTTCCCCCTTTATACTGAGGGTGAGGTTTATGGGATGGGACGCACCTGCAGCCAGCTCGGGGGCAGCTACCCTGGCTTTTGCCCCTCCCAGATTAAATTCCTGGCCGATTTGGTCTGCAGTCTATGGTTGGCCAGTGCTCTGTCCCAGTGAGACTAGGACAGAGGCTGTTATGGTTATTTTATGGAAAAAAAGGCAGTACGCACTGTGCTTGCTAGCAATACTGAGGAATTACAGTCAGATGCAGGGTTTCGATACCAGTTGTGCTAATAACCACCCTTTGTGCCAGGTAAGACTACAGAGCGGTGTTTAAAACCAGAGGAAAACCGAGAATCAGCTAGTGACTAATTGCCCTGTCTGTGAGTTAGTTCATGTAGCTGCTGAGGTTGGGTTGGTTTGTTCTTCTGTGGGAACAGCCCAAAATCTAGAAAAGTGATTTCTTTCTACCTTTTTTTTTTTACATCGTTTTCTGAAATAATCCTGTGCAAGTTTTTCATGCACTTTATGTTTCCAAGAAACATGAATGGGGCATGAATGCCGTTTTCTCACTGTTCTGTGAAAACCTGAAAGCAAAATATCATTTGGAGAAGATAAACCTAGTTATGATCTAGAATTACAGACTGAACATCAAATACAGAAAATGGTGAAAACAGAATTCACCGAAGTGAGTTAATTGCTTCAAAAAAGAAAATGCTTGTAACAAAAAAGTAACACATTGGAAAATACGAACCGAAAAAGCATGTTGATTTTTTGATTCCTAAGTATTAGGGGAGCCTGGCCTGGAGTAAATTAAAATCACTAGAAATCTCTTCAGATTAAAACCATTCTTCAGTTTATTTCTGGATTTATGTAAGTTTAATGAAGAAAGTGCCTTGACACAAGCAGGCTCTGTACTTTTAATAATGATATACCTCATCTAGCTCCAATGCTTTAGGGTTTAAATTTGAGTTAGACACAGCAAAGCCGAACTATAGGTCTGCTATGACCACGGGGATATTTACCTCGCTAACGTAGGCAACGTGAAAACTTGCTTTAAACAATAGGTGGGAAGCTGTCAGCTTCCTCATGCTATAAATAAGTACAGGCAAAATGTGTAAGCTTGTTTAAAATTGACAAGTTTATAGCCTAATAAGTGAACTGTTGTGCAGCCATCTCACAGCTTGCTCGAAACAAGATGTAGCTGTAGCCGTCGAAAAATAACCTTGCCGAAGCTGCGGTCCTCATCCGTTCATAGAAATGCTGGGAACTGGCTGAGCTTTTAATGAACATTTGAGGTACCGTTCATGATTGTAACGTGAAAGGTCACTTTGTTTTAGTGGTTAATGTAGGGTGTTTAAATGTCTCTCCAAATCACTAATAAATCATGTATAAATATGATGGGAACTTCTTGTGACTTAATTTACAGAAGCATTATAGAATGTACAATTATTGCCTCTAACAGGCCAGGAAGCTTTAGAGTAAGTAAAGCTTTAGCAAACAAGGATTTCTTGGCATTACTTTATCAGTGAGTGGATTTTCTTTGGACTTTGGTTTGCAAATGAATCACACTTATTAAGTAGACGAAGACTATTTTTTAGAAAGTGAGGTTGTGTTGTCGATATCTGTGGGGAATATCTGTGCATACATAAATAATGCCCTTTATTGGTCTTCATCGCTTAGTAGTTAATATTTGCCATCCTGTTTTCCTACCCGTTAAGATCAGTTATATACCCTGTGATTTTCTTTCTATTATTTATCACATTTTCATGCTCTGTGAACATTCTTAGACTACCTTCCTTCTGAAGATAATTTCAAATTCCTAAATGCAAATAGATTCCAACTGCAGAAAGGAGGAGGGGGCAGGAGAGTGAAAACTGACAGCAGTGATGATACGGCTCAGGGAGAGACAAGACAGTCTGAAGAAAGTTTGCAGCTCAGCAGTAGTGGAAGGATTGTGGTATGTTTTCAGTAGTAGTGTGGTTGTGCTAATGATATAGAATTTTTGGATGAAAAGCTGGGGAATGTTCTACTGGGTGACTTAGCAGCACGCTTCCTGTTTGTGGTTAAGTTAAATACTGTCTGTTTTCTCTTGTGGTAGTATACGCTACAATTCCCTTTTTTCTTTTTTCCTCCACCAATGCAGTTAGGACAAATACTTCTATGTTGTCAACTTTCTTCTTCAGTACTAGAAACCTTGATGACAGAACACTTCTCGAGGACTGAAATCTGAATGGCTGCTTTGGTGACCAGTCGACTATGGCTGGTTTGGAACTGCTGTTACTAAGCAGAAGCCAGTGCCTTCTCTGGCAAACAGACACTATCACTGCGATTATAAAGTCCCTTAAACCCAGACCTCTCTTTTTTTTCAGATGTACTTGGGGTTGTGTCTTCTTGCATGATCACATTTTTTATTATGTTTAGAGGGATGTTGCTGGAGTGGCAAGTTCTTACATGGCTGGGTCAGCCAGTCATCTCCAAAAGCCATCTTCAAATTCACGTACACACTAGTACGTATTACATGCAAAACCTCAGGGAGAGCTATTAGTGTCTACGTAGCAGTGACCTTTCACAGTCACACGTTTTTGATGTGGTGAAATGATTTTTGTACAATGCAGTCGTAAAATACATTTTCTTCAGAGATGAAGCCAGGTTAAGAACAGTTTGTACAGCTAGTTTCTACCCTCTGGCCATTCCGTGTTGCTCTCAGAGACCGGCCAAACTACCGCACTGCAAAGTGACTGCCAAAACGATCTGAGGTTTGTCTGATTGCCTTAAGCAGAGCTGTGGTTTTCTGGGTTCTTTTGTTCTGGTGTGGAGGGGCTTTTCCATTTAAATTTTTCCTAATTGGCATGGTTGCATTATTTCACCTCACCCCTTTTACTTCAAATTGCCTGAAGAGTTTCCATGTTCATAGCTCCTCATTTCGTACATGGAATATTTGTTTGTCTCTGGAAACCAGGGGGGATGGAAAAAAAAAATGCTAAAATGCTACAGTATAACTAAAAAGAATTTCCAAAGAACATGGCATGCTTTCACTTCTGCTGAGACAGCTGTGAAGGAGATCTAATGATACTTGATTTACAGTAATCTATTCAAAAGTAGAAAAGCCTGCAGTGCTGTTTTGTACAACTTTAAGCCACAGCTGAGCACTCCATGTGGAGACTGGCAAAGTATTTGTAAGTTGGAGTTAAAAAGAAGTGACAGTAACTGCGGTAACCAACCAGCCGTTTGTCCCAGGAGAGCAGGCAAACGGCAGGAGGAAAAGAGGAACTAAGAACTTTGGTGGGGTAGCTCTTTCATCACACGATGCAGCTATAGCCTGATAGTTGCACATCTTCTCTCCATCACTTAGACAAGGCTACAGTTATCATTGCATGCTGGCAATGAAAACAGTAAATGTTTCATGTTTTCTTTTCAATGTCATGTGCATAGTCGCTAAACCTGACTTCAGTGCTTTTTTTTCCCGTTTTGCTTAAGATCATGAACATGATTTGGATTTTACTCTATCAAAAACTAAATTAACTCAGTAACCCAATGTACATTTGCTCCATTTCCTTAAGTTCTGCCACGTGCACTTGTTTTCACTCATACCACAAAGCATTTCTGTAATGATCTGCCAGCTGCTCTTGAATCTCGGAGCCAAGTGCAATGTAAAAGTTTTACTGGAGAAGACTTGGCTAAAGCAGTTGGAGTAGCATTGCGGCAAATTCAGAAAATTTGGGTAAAAAAAGCTCTTGAGCACTTTAGAGTTATGCTGAAAAATTACTGCTACGAAGTTTGGAGTAAAAACTCTTAAATTTGTGCATAGAGATGTCAGGTAGTTGGAAATTATTCTCTATTTCCTTTGGCTCTGGAATGACTGACTTTTCTGCTCCAGTTATGGGTGCTGTTAATAGAAACAAATAAAGATGGCACAGAAAACCAGAAATGACCATCAGGGCTAACTGAAGAGAAGAAAAAAAGAAACAGATCTGAGCATTTCTTTTTAACTGTTGCCAAACTGTTGCTGTAGAATGATGCATTGTAAATTATACACTGATGTAGTTGGAAATAACATTGCACTGCCTGTCACTTGCAAACAATAGCTTAATTTCAAGATTACTTAATTAATTTCGTAATTCCAAAGGGATGTGGTTAAAATAGCTTACTGCTAAACGCAGCAAAATTAAATAAAAGGAAAACTTGTACTAAAAAGAACAAGTGCATTGACGGAGCTGGCCTCCTGTACAGCCTACTAACTTCTGCTGCAAAGATTCTACTCTGATTTTAAGAGCCCTGCAAGTTTTTAGACCTGTCGTTTTATTTGAAAGCTGGTATTGTCAGAGTTTATCAACAGGTTCGGATTTTTACAAAAAACTATTATTTCATCCAGTACTCACGTAAGCCTCAGAGCGTCACCAGAAATGCAGCTACCTGAATCTCAGGTGTGCTTCAACTATGTGTGTGTTAGAGACGGGGAGAATTCACTGTACTGTTCTCGCTTGCCTTTCAAAAACGAGTCCACCGTAGAATCAGTGCTGTTGGGACTCTTTCCAGTACTGCAAACAAATGAGTTTGTATCTAAATTTCAACTTGGAAGATTTGTGGATTGCCTTTGTCCTACCAGAACAACAGATCATGATTGTTTCCATGACTATTTTCTCAGTATAGCTTAACAAGCAAAGACTCAAGTATATCAACACAAAATGTGTATTTATCTCTCTTTAATATGAAGATATATGTCAAAGGAGCCCTCAGGCATGTGATCCTTGTTTCCACTATCCACTCGGATGCATCCACGTTGAAGACCTTCAGGGTACCCGGTGAGGCTCGGCCAGATGGGTTCTCTAACCCACTGAAATGGTTTAGGCACTTCTTCATTGCTGTGGACCGTGAACACGTGTAAATGACTCAGATACTGGGGACCGGAGCTCTCAAAATTGAGAGAAAAAAATTTAGTCTTTTGTTTGCGATAACAATAGTTCAATTTGTGCCTCGTTTATTTCCGAAATAAAATACAGGGAAACACGCTTAAGCCAGAGCCACCTCATTCAGAACCCTCCGTGTGTGAGGCGCCCCGGCACCCCGCGCACGGGGCCCAGCAGCTACGGCGCCAAGAGCAGATGGGGAAAAGATCAGTCGGAGACAAGGCTCTTCTGGGAAAATGGGCCCGTGCCGCCTCCCCGAAAGCCCGTACTGCTCCGGCCGGCTCCGGCCGCCT
>NW_010397032.1:18802-24106 GCF_000710305.1 Buceros rhinoceros silvestris | reverse complement strand
AGGAGGGAGTACGAGGAGGGAGGGGACTGCGTTTCCATACCCCTGGACTTGCACAAAGTCAGTGCGACACGGTACGTGCTGCTCTTCTGTCCTTATTCCGTGTCACTGTCAGAATTCAAGTACCACGAGTCTCTTTTCCGTTACAGTGGTGTTAGCAATGAACGCCCAGGTGCATTCCACATTAGCTTATATGACGTAGGATCCTTCCCAGTGCTACGTGGCAGCGTAGTTCTGACAACAGCACTGTTAAACAGCAGAGTCGAAAGGAAGCCAGGCAAAGAAATGTCAGTATTCACACCATGAAACAAAGCTCCCTACTCGTTTTCACAAAAAAAAGAAGCTCCAAAAGATTTTAAACAAAAGGAAATGTCCTCTGTTCAACACTGTTAAAACCCTTCAGCGCCGTCAAAGTGACTTCAAAGCTTCTCCCCCTCTGTCTGCTCCAGCCGGAGCGCTGTCTGTCCTCAGGCTTTTGTGATGTACCCCTCTCTGATGAGGAAGTCGTAGATTTTCCTGGTTTTGTTCACGTCGATCTTGATGAGAGCTCTGGCCTGCGCCAGTCTCAGGCCTCCTTGTTTGTTACACTCATTCACTAAAGCAGCTTTATATTCTAAATAGGCTCCAGGGACCAACCTCACCATCTGACAGAGCTGGAAGACAAAAGGTGAAGTTAGTAAACACCAACACTTGTCACGCTCTTTCACTCTGTGATCCCCGGTGGGGGAGTAACTTGGTGAATATTTTTCTAAAAACATTGTGAGTGTGTGGGGTGTTCGGTATGGGGGAGGCACACAGTAATTGCACGATGAGCTGTTTCCATCCACAGGTAAGGAGGGGAGGAGCTTGCTGGCTCCTGCATTCAAAAACATTCCTGACTAAAAAATAAACCAGGAGGATGAAAGCAAGCTCCGGGCTCGCAGGAGCGTAGCTATGCGTGTGTCCTGTGTGGGCGTTGTTCTTCACGAACCACGGGAAGTACACATGCCAAAGAGACTCGCAACCGGCAATTTGGCACGCTGGAGGCGAGCCAGCGAGGGCATCTGCCTGTTAATCTCTGCAGACCAAGTCTCTGAATACCTCTCCACAAAAGCAGCTCTGCGCACAACGCCCGGCCCCTCCGGCAGCCGAGGACGGAAACGGCGCAGGGAGGGCGCTGGGAAGTTTGGTAGAAGGAGCTGCTTTCAAAAGCCCCTGTGCTCTGCAGTGCTCCTATTGCGCTTCCAAATACTAGCCGCCTTCCAGAGTGGATCGCTCCCCGTGGAGAACCTGGCTGTCTCCTGCTTTTAATAAGGAGATGCTTAATGGTTGTTCCTCACTGATAGGAAATTGCAGAATTCAGAGGAACTCAGACTTCATGTCTCAGCTGACAAGGAAATCAGATTCCCCGTATACGCTAATGTCCTCCTAGTCATGATTATTTATATGCCGAATGGAGCCAAAATGCCATGTTCCACGGTGAATCTGTGAGCTCATTTCCAATGCTGCCGTCTCCAGTGAAGGGGAAACAGCCTCCACGCAGGGGGAGAGCCTGAAATACGTCTGCGTTGCGCGTACACTGAAATCTGCCTCATGGATGACCTAAGGACAGGTTATGACTTCTACTGAAAAAGCAATAAAAATCTTTTACTTCAATAGTTCTCCAGGACAGGCCTACACTGGGCTGCAGAAGAAACTGAGCCAGAGCTACCCGGCAGACCCCTCACTGTGGTGGTCAGCAATCCTGGGGGCTGCAGACCCATTTCTGTCTGCTCTGCGGATCCTCCCTGCATCTCCAGTTGCTTTAGGTGACTATGCAAGAGCACTGGAACTGCACTGCCAGGCCAAGCTAATGACCCACGGCTGAAAGAACACCAGATTCCATTCTCGGCCACACCAAAGAGCCTGGGACGTGCAGGGAAAGCAGAAATGTGGAAAAACCCATGAAAAGAACAATACGCTGTTATTGCCTCCATGGTTCACATCAGTGTTACAGTGAAAAACCAACTGTAACTGGTTGAGGTTTGGCTGTGAGATATCTGCAATACAGAATCTGCTACTCCAGTGATCTGTCAGTGAAGCCCTTGATGAAATCCTCTGCCAGTTTTAAAACCAATTGTTCATGAAGAAGAAATAGCCCTTCTCACCCCTGCCTCACAGCGGAGGAAGCGAGGAGGCCGTACTGCAGATGTTATCGCAGCACCCTGGCGGCTCCACCTTTCTCTGCTGAACACAGGCAGGGGCTGCAGCCACACTGTGTGTATAGTGCAGCGGTGGAAATCAAGGAGCCAGCTGGAAAACCTGAGCGATTTCTGTTAGCAAGGAAGAAGAGTCAGGGTGCATAGCTGAGGTGATGCTCACAGCACCCGAGACGATGGTGTGAGCACCTCTGCACGGTGAAGATAAAGTATGAAATAGATGGTGTTTCCATGCCTTCCTCACCTCCTTCTCCTTCTCATTAAGCTTCTCTGTCCCTGGGAGGCCTGTGAGGTTCAGTGGCGGGGCACTCCGTCTACCTGCGGAGACAAGGAAGGAGAGGGCTGAACAACTCCGAGCAGTCTGGCGGTGGCTGTTCCTTAGGCATGTTATCATCGAGGCAATTAAACCCCCGTGCTGGTAACCCAGTACGACCCAGGTGTTTGCAGACAGGGTTATTTAGGGCTTAACATAGAAACTGCACCCATTTGATAAAAGGTACAATTTTGCAACTCTCATAGCTAAGTGCTGTGAATACTTGCATGAGGACTCGTCATCGACTCCGGCTCGCTGGTTTTTAGGAGGAACTGTCAGACACAGCTTTCTGTCAGCTGGTGCTGGCTGTGGTTATGCTGTGGGCTGCACCTCCTGACTAACCCGACTCTCCCAGCCGGGGCTGGGGAGGTCAGCGCTGCGAGCAGGGTGTGTCCCGGGTGTGCAGGACTAACTCCCGGCGGGTGGGAAACCAGCACTTTGCGAGGATGTGGAGGTTATTTATCACTGCGATGAGTAGCAAATTTCTCTGGCATTAGTGACAGCTTCAGGAAGCAGAGTTTTCTTCAGGTGCCTTTAAATATGATACAGACATTGTAAAGCAAATGCACTTTGTGGATTTATTTTGGTCTGTTACCATAAACTGAAAGAAAGCTTCATCACAAGGTCACCTGTAAGAACTTTTGCTATTGCTTATAACTTTGCTGAACTTTGACTCGTGCAGCTTAAACTCTCACGAGGGCTGTTTACTTGCAGGTTGGTTTGATTTTTTTCTAACAGCATTTTTTTTAGCTTCCAGAGCTCAGAACAAAGGTAGGGTTATTCACTCACATTTTTAGGAACTCCACTGCCCCTGTGCTGTGGGTTGCATATTTAGCACTGTTAGAGACAGGTCTCTTTATGCCGGAGCAGACTTCCCAAATCTGGGAAAGTGAAGAGATCCTGGGAAACATGCAGCTCCATTTTTCCCAAGGACTGTGCTGGCCACTGCCCTGTCCGGGTCCTGCCTTTGGGAGTGGGCAGTCTGTCTCCTGTGGGAAACGGGCAGGAGTCTGGCTGGGTGAGGGGAGTCCAGTCAGCAGAGAGCTGAAGGACTAGAAAGGAGTAGGGAGTCTCTGGTCGGTGAGAGGAAGTCCTTTCCCAGCTCTGTTCCCTCCTTCTGTGGCCTGGAATGCGCCATGTCGAGGCATGACAGAATTTGGTCTTACCCTTTTATAAACCTAGGAAATAACACACACAATCTACACTAAAGAAACCATATGAAATCTGCAAAGTCATGATCTCAAAACCCAGAGGTAAAGTTAAGCAACATTAATTTGCCCTCTTGTCCGTACAGTATGATGCAGCCTTTAATTACCCAGACACGTGGCGGTTGTTCCGCAGTGCCCTCGCCTCATGCAGGATGTCTGCTTAATTAGCAGCCTTATGGTATTTTGTTTGGGTTTTGTTCAACGTGTGGTCCAGGTTGTAAAGGCAGCACACTACTGGACTTCCATGGGCAAAACAACTCCTGTGCTCTCGGGCTCTTCTCCTTCATGGGCCTCTGAATATTTGACAAAAAATGAATTTAATTCTTCACACTAGCCCTTTGGCTGGGGGAAACTGTCCCCATCTCGGGGACTCTGGATGCGCAGCCTGAGATAGGTAATTTTCTCTCCAAAACACCAGATCTTGGCGATCACCGCAGGTGTTTAAATCATAGTGCGTACTGCAGTGACTGACTGCTTGGAACTCTGACCCAAATTTCCAAGGCTGCCAGCAGAAATGAGGAAGAACATACAGACTCAGTGTCCACCCCTGTGAAGTGGTTTCTTAGTGTTCAAGTTGTTTATTAAGCATCCACATAAAAACGGGATGGAGAGACTGAGCTAGAAGCCAGTTTTCCCTGGCAGCATTTAACAGCCTTACAGCAAAACTTTATCCTAGTCTCGTTCATCACGTGCCACCCTGTGACCTCAACAATGAGGTGGCATCTTACAGCAGTCTTGTTCACAGGGGCCCTGGCTGCCCCCTGAATCTGGTATTAGTGGGCACTGAAAGAAGCAGAGGTTCTTTTGGTGGAAACCCCCATAATTTGTGATTACAGACTTAAAGAATATAAAAGCAAAGGAAAAGTGGAGTTGCATAGGCAACCAGGATCATCTCATTCTGCCGCTCTGGAGTGCTCAACGCTGCAACCACTACCTGCTTCTTAGCCAAGTGGTTTACACCTTCTGCCCTCCCAAACTGGTGTTCTGTCAGGATCATATTGCTATCTATGGTACGTGCTTTGTTAAAACCTGGATTAGCTTTATCTTTTGAAGATAAAATGTGGTTCTCATGTGAAAACTCTTTTCTTTCCTGCCTTGCTAATGCAGCTTTAGGAGGGGTTTTCCACTTGCAGTCAAAAATCTAGAAATTCAGCAAGAAATCCTATGGGATGCGCAGGTGGAATGAGCTGCAGATTGAGGTAATGCTGACTTCAGCAGTGCTTAACCATGAGGTTTGAGGACTCGAGCAAGAGTCCCTCTCCAGCCAGCTGTCGGAACTGTGTGACTGACGTATGGATGGCTCTCTCTGACCATCACCCAACAGTTACCTGAATTTGAAGGAACTGGTACTGTAGGACTCAGGCCGGAATCACTGAAAAGAAAGGAAAATTTCAAATTGCTTTCGTGTTTTTTTTTTAAGAATAAGTGCACACATTGGCCCTGAAATTATTTTTTCCCCAACTTCTAGTAATTATACAATTCAACTTGCATAACCCAGGCCCTGATCTGAAGTCAGTAGGATTTGTGAATATTTAGAGATTGAAGATAATGTCTAAAACCTGTTAAAAAAAAAAAAAAAAGGGGGCAGGGGGGGGGGGGCACATATAAA
>NW_010397032.1:0-18733 GCF_000710305.1 Buceros rhinoceros silvestris | reverse complement strand
GGCAGGTGGGGAGGGGACAATATAAAATTCAGTAGAGACTGACTGGGGAAATGACAAATCACCTTCTCAGACCATGTGGCACCCAGGATGCGCTTCCTTCGCCTTGCAACTTGCTCCTTAAATCAAAGTGCTTGTGCAGGGTGACTGCGCATTAATAATGCTGCTACATCTAAAATCATCTGAAGCACTTCAAGTGTCATCTGTGCCCTCATTAAGATCCATAAAGACCTCATTTCCCTCCAGGACTTTATTAACAGCAGTTAAGCTCTTCTAAAGCACAGGAAACTGAGATTTTGAGCCCTTGTAGTCGCTTCCCTGAAGCTCATCGCTTCAGCAAGCGCCACAGCTCTTAGCCGCAGCTTCTCGCCCTTCTGAGCTTTGCAGGCCGTTCCTGCTGTGATAAACTGGGAAGGCGGTTGTCGTTATCACACCGAAAAGCGCGGTCGATGCACCTGGCTGAAGCGTAGGTGCGCGACTGGCACGGCCTTACTGCGAGCGTACATGTCGGCTTGTCGGCTGAGCCACTGCTGGCAGGCGCTGCTGTCCTGGATGTACTGCAGCACCTCGGAGAGCATGGTGCGCTTCAGGTGCTCCTCGTCTCGGGTCTTCTTCAGGTGATCGTACGTCCTGGCACCTACGGCGAACAGACACCACGGTCTCACCAGCCACCTCGGTCACAATTTTCAGACTGTTGGTTTTCTACTTTAAGAATTAAGTGAGAAACTATTCTCCAGCTCT
The DNA here is from genome assembly GCF_000710305.1 of Buceros rhinoceros silvestris. Taxonomy (NCBI): domain Eukaryota; kingdom Metazoa; phylum Chordata; class Aves; order Bucerotiformes; family Bucerotidae; genus Buceros; species Buceros rhinoceros. Next base: position 17,995 of record NW_010397032.1, on the reverse strand, counting down.
GGCCCAGACTCTGCTATTCTCCCTCGTGACAACTACTTGGCATCAGAAGGTATTAGATTCCTCCCTGCACCCCACCCCCCCTTAATTTCAGGCCAAAACCAAACAAAAAAGGCTTCCACTATCCAATTCCAGAATAAACCAGGCCATTTCAGTTCTGCAGAGGTCTTAGGCCTCTCTTCAGATATCACACTTGTCGATAGCCAGTGAAAGCCTCCAGAGATAAAGCACTGGGGACCACTGTGCCGTGACATAATTTTTTTCCCCCCCTGAATCTTTTGCAAAGCGGTGACTAAAGCCGAGCTCTGCTAGACAGCGCGTTCTCCAGGCTGCTGGCTCCAGCTAGCTTTAAACAAGCACAGCTGGACTGAAGCGTTATTGCTCAAGCCTTGTTCAGTTAAAGAGCGGGGCAAACGCATTTCAAAAATAAGTGTCTTTTTATCGAACACATCCTAAAGGTTATAACATCATCCTTCCGCTCCTTGATGAATGGGACTGGGCTGAATAATGCATCAGGTACTTACTGCAGAAATTGGTGATTCCCGCTGCTCTGTATTCCTGCAGTCGCTTTATTTCCCTTCGCAGCTCAAATTCCACTTTTTTATCCCAAGAGTAAGCAGAAGGGAAATCCGAAAAACAAATGCAGGTCAGTGGGGGTGCAGTGAACTCTGCTGTATCAGGAATATCGCTATCTCCTATTTGCCTAAGGACTCCGGCCGTGAAGCGTACGGAGCCACAGGCAGGTTAACCTCCCTGCACACGTCTGGGGTGGGTCTCACACCCACTGTGTCCTAACACTCCTTCATCACTGATTTAAGCTGGTTCCTAGCATTTGTGTGCTCAGAAAAGCTATTTTTATCTTCACGCTCCAACGGCTCCTTTGTCATACCCTGGATAAGGCAAATAACAATAATGTGGGATTTCTGGAAGGCATTGCAATAAGTTTGAAAAACTGCTCTGTCCAGGCTCTTGCAGCATCTAATATTGTCTTTGAACTACGATTTTCGAAACTGGACCTTGCAAAATTTTTCCTTGCAGACAACTCTCTCTCGGCAGTCAGTGAGATTTAATACCCATGTTTCTTTCGCTCAGAGCTGTTCACTGCCTGCAGCTTTTAGCAACTGGCTTCCAGGCACTGCCTGGTTTTACAGTGAGCAAGTTGCTCGTCTCGGATTTGTTTACTCATATGACTCAGGAGATCTGTGTAATGTGTGTGCTTGACTATCAGGTTAACTTCAGGACTTCGCTGTCGTTAGGACAACAAAACAAGGTTCCTGGGCTAGTGCTCACATGTGGGATTCGGGATTTTGCAGGATCACACTTTCAGTATTTCACACTTGGTGTGGTGAAAATACAGTCACAACTGTTCAAATGTTTTGTTCCTTCTAATGACCAACAATTTTCTTAGTTTAAGTCACCAAATTAGGAGGATGTAATGACTCGTACTGGAATTTGACTCGATGCATGCTATGATTATGCCTAAAGACTCGAGATGATTTGGTGATGGAACAATGCCTCTCCCTTTACGGTAAGGGACATAATGGCCGCTGCACTATATAATTATGTACACGTAGAATGTTTTAACATGTATCTTTCAAATAATTCACCACTTGCTGCCAGCTCCCGATCTCTCAATACAGACGTAAATTCTAGGGATTTTGTTCTCTCAGTGATGCAGTCCCAGTAAATGAACGGTCGGCTTTTGGTAAGAAAATATTACTTCTAACACATGACCAGAATGTTCAGTCAACTGAGAAATCAAACAAAGAACTCGGACGCAGTTTAGTGGAATAAAGCACTTGCTGCTCATTTAATGTATCAAACCTCAGATGTATTTGTTTTTCTGAGGCAGTCAGGTGCGGGGGGAAGGAAAACAACCTGGTGTATATTTAGGGAAGGCTATAGAAGATGCAACCCTTCATTGTGCCTACTGAAGAACACATACGCTAAAATCCTCCCAATACTTACAGGCATGGCTTTCGATGAACTTGTCATGCTCTACCGGCCCCAGAATTCGTGCAAATCGTCGCATCGTTTCATAAAGGTCTTGAACCTCCTTTGGATATCGCCTTTCCAAAACTAGAGGGGGGAAGAAAGTGACACACCTTATCACTCCTGCTGTGAGAAGAAAATAAATTCAGTAGAGCTTGCAGTGACTCCCAGCCTCTGTGAAATCCCAAAGATTCTGATTTGGAACTTCTTGGCTATTTTGGTGTCACAACTACAAACTGCTGAGTAAAAAGCACCAAAATTATACAGCCCTTTACATTCTAAAAGCGTGAAGAATGGCATTCAAATGTTGTTTCATCAATTCTTAGAATAGTGAGATGCACTTAAAAGAGCTAAATTTCACCCCTCTCCCTACCCAGTGAAATGCTTCTGAAGAGCAATTCCGAGGCAATAGCTAAAACACTGAGCTGGGAGCAGTCAGAGCCAGCTGGCTGGAAACGGCTGGGGCAGGACATCTGCTGGAATCCAGCCACCTGATATGGTCCGGTACGAATAAACCGCACTGGAGCACTGGGAACGGTGAACATGTGAAGTTTTGCTTCCTGAGTAGAGGCCACTTTAAAACTAAGCAGTTATGCTGGATACTCACTCTGAAATTTTCTGAGGTTGATCAGGCCATGATCTCTTATAATTCTGTAATTGAGAGCAAAACGGTGTTAATAAAAGGCATTAACTAGTGTATAGACAATACAAATACAAAGGCTTCAGAAGAAACTTTGATTTAGACCATCAGAGGGGTCTAAAACTGCACGGGGATGAAATTTCCATCAGCCCTGAGCTGGCCAGCTGAGAAACACGACGCAGTGATGGAGCGCGGCTGTAATCAGGGTGGATTTTGGATAGCGGTGTGCATTAGTCCCACTGACACCACAAAGCACTAAGGGAACTACAATCGCTTTAAAGGTTTGAAACGGCTTCTTTAGGCTCAGATTTTGCCTCTACAGTGTCTTGTCCTTCCAAAACTGGAGGTAGTGAAGCACCATTTCCAGCTTCAGAGAGAGACAAATGTCCTTCTGCTGGAGCAAGGGGGAGAGACAGCCTGTAAACTTCAGTGCTGGGAGCGGGATGAAGGAATTTTTCTATGACAGCTTAGACTTTAAAAAGAGGAAAATGATCTCGGTAACTCATCCGTTGGAAATGCTCCTGTCAGATCAGGGAAATGAGCAGTGTGAGAAGGCAGGTAAGATATTTACGAGCGCATGACAAATACATTTGTCACAGGTTTGGCAAGTGTCATGTGGTCATTGCTATGCGGCGATTCGATAAACACCCAACTTTTGCAAATGGTAAGAGATACTAATACTACAAAGTTGGGCTGGTCGAGGTCAGGTTGTAATTTGCTCTATAAAAGCCATTACATTTTCTTTGGTGTGTATACAAGAATATTCCTGTCCCATGTGGAGGAGCCTTTCTGAGAGCGACAGCAGCATTTTTGTGCCATTTTCCAGATTTTTGTCCCATCCTGCTGTAGAAACTTTACAAAAGCTGACACCAATTCGAGTTATGTAACCGAGCCTTATGGACCTTTCTTTTGGTATGACATGATTTATCATAATGGAAATTACAACATGTAACTATTTTTTATTTATGAATTACAGAGAAGCAGGTCAGTACATACCAACTCTTACCAGCAGAACTATGCTGTATGAGGAGAAAGAGTGGAGGAATCTTACTCCAAATCACTAATTCTTCCAGCAGGGAGTAATACAGCAAGATATCATTTTAAATATTGAACAAAGTATTTGAAAGTTATAATAAAATTGAATTTAATGAATAGATTGAGTCATTCTAGAGAGCTGTCAAATGAACCGAATAAATTATTCAAACTCACGTCAGCAATACAGTTATCTTCATTACACATTGCGGAAAACTATCCTATGGACTGCTAAGAATTAAAAATAATGATGTAAACATTTCTATGCAGAAACTGGGGGTCTAGTCACAGGCTGGCAGGTTTTTTTCCCCCTAAAGTAGAAAATGAGTGTTGTGCAGTCCATAGGGAACACAGAGAGCAGAGACCTGCCGCTTTTCTCTGGTTCCTAGCCCTGGATCTGTGGATCTGTCTGATTTCCCAGACACTATTTCAGTTTCTCCTTCTGCGCAATGGCTACGTGGTCTTGTATGGTGTGCTGGAAACTTTGCTGGTTATGTGCGAGTGGATTTGGGATAGTGATATGAAGAGCTCTGCGTGCGTGACTGTCATGCACTAAAAAGGACGGGAAAAAGGGCTTTTCACAACTAATGGCTTGTTCTGAGAGTTTAGAGGAGAGTCACGGCGTGTAGAGGTCCTTGTCAACCACGTGTGCAAGTATCGGGGTCTGTTAACCCGTGTTTTCTGGGCTGGTACCACTGTTAAAGCCACGTGTCTGGTCTTAATTCATGCACAGGGGAGAACCACGCATCGAGGTGGAGCCTGACAGGCGGATCTCCCAGCAGCAGGTCTCCAGGCATGGGAATTGCCTGGAAGGATGCTATGGGAAAGCAATTCCTTCTTAGGATTAGGACAACGCTGGGGACCACACCGTGGTAATGAAGCAAAGAAACACAGTTAAGGCTGGAAAACTCACTTTTTTCTTCTCTGTCTTTCCTTTAACCTGGAATGATAAATATCTACAACTGCGATCTTCAGAGCTGCAAAATAACAGGAAAAAAAGATTACAGAATACATAAGTGATCATTGTGTTAGGCTCATCCTCAAGCTTTATCTTCACTGCAGGCTCAAATGGTTGCTCTGCTTTGCTGTTTTAAACACCCTGTGGCAATTTTACAGGGGCATAAACTCACTGGAGCCTAACCTTCTGCAGACTATACGTGCTACCTGTGGGAGCTTTCTTCTGCTTACTCCTTCCAGATACATTCCTGCCTGTAAATATGAACCTGGGTAGGTCCTGAGAACTCTTCTCCTCTTCCTCCTTGGCCTGTTTCACTATTAGCACTTATTTGTTCCTTCATACATGCAATTGTTAAGTATTCCTTCCCCCGAAAAGTAGATTTATCAGATTTAAGGACCTAAGGTATCACCTCTGCACAAAGGTTCTTCTCACAGAACAAGGAACTCCAAAAAACAGAGAGACACAGGTCTGAACTGTGAAGATTCAAAGTAGCCTTTGCTACAGTTCTTAAAAACATCTACAGGATTTTAGCTTGTTAACTTCTAAACTTATCTGTGTGCCAGGAGAATAAAGAGAATAGTTCATGACAATGTGAAGAAGCACAGGAAAAAGCCACGCTCATTAGAAATCACATCCTTTTCAAAATCAAATCTGTCTGCAGTCCTGCTGATCTGCTCAGAGATCCTGCAGCTTCTTTTTCCGGTAACCATTAGGTTAATAAACTTTTTTGGTAAATTCTTCAAAGAAAAGTTAAGGAGAAACCTATCGCCTTCCCTTGCTCACTTTGTTCAATAATGCAGACGTTCTAGGTCATTAAACAAGCGCAGAGCTGGCTGATGTCTTGGTTGGCTTTCTGTCCTTTCCAGTACACTCCTGGGAGGAAGAGGCTGAAGACGTGTCAGTGGGTTTACAGGCTGCAGGGACAACGCGCAGCTCTGAAATGAATCAAGAGCACGGCCCCTTCCAGCCCACTGCACTGGGTGAGGCAGGGGTGGCCCGAGGGTGACAGAAAGCAGAATCTGCTCCTCTCTCTGTAGCTACAAGGAAAAAGCAAAACTGATCCTGGCAGTTTATTGATTGCACTCGCTGGTAAATAATTAATAAGGCAATTAAGAAAGAAGTTGTGTGGCTATGCGTCTATTTTAAATTACATATTTGGATGTAAACAGCAGGAAGCCCCGAGCCTCTCTGCAGCCCTCTAGGGAATAAAATTACCTACAACCGGGCCAGCTGAAGCCCAAAGGCTGGGAGTATTTGCTCCGGTGCCAACAGTTCTGAGTTATGCTGCTGAGCCTCTATTAGAAAAAAATCTATTTATACAAAACTGATCTGATGTTGACCTAGGACCAAAAGATGACATATGAAGATGGAAGAGTGGTATAATTTTCTGCTTTTTGCAATTTTCTTTCTTGCAATATTTAAGTTTCCTAATTTAAGAATGAGCACAGGTAGCAAATCCTCCTTCTTCCTTAAATGTGGAGACAAGAAATTGGGAAAGGCAGCAAGTTAAACATGAATGAAATATGTTACTGTGTGTAGGAATCGGTGCCAATTTATGGAAAATATTTTTATGTTTTTAAGCCTTCTGCAAGCTAAGCCAACATGTTATTTTCTGGGATTTGTGTGGGCAGAACTTAATAAGTACATGCAGGAATTGCACTGGAGAACCTCTATAAATATCACAAGTAATTATGCACCTATAAACATTGCTTCTCAACGCTTTCACCTGAGTGCACAATATTCCAAAAGAAATTATGATCAGCTGGGGAGGGGAAGGAACATTCATGAGAACAAACGAAGGAGAAAAAATGGAGCTTCTGCTTACGGAAAAATTAGTATTTGCTGCCACACGCACTTTTGGAGGGGCTTTTGTTTTTAATAGACATATTCACACAGGAACAGCCGATTACAAAATCTGGAATGCATGAATAACTCGGGCTACTACACTGTGTCACGCTGCATCGAAATGAGAAAGGAGATGCTGTACGAATGAAAATGATTTGCCTGTGCTTGTCCCCACGGGTAGTACCAGGGAGGCAGTTGTTTGTACTGGTAGCTCAAGATAATTCAAGCTGACACTGTTCAAAATGTCCACTTTGGGAGATGATAAGTTCTTTGAGATGGTCAGAGGTGCTCTGAAGGGTCCAGTGATAGGCAGGAATTCAAGGTCCTTTTCTTCATTCCAAAAAAATCACAATATTTTGGTTTCTCAAGAGTGTGTCCAAAACAGTTTCTTTGCTTTTCATTCCTCTTCAGCCTCATTTGGTCTGCAAAAACTTTTCTGAACGCTAATGAGCGAGACCTTTGTTTCACGCTAACATGTTTGGCACACAAGGCCCAAATAATGGGAAGAATGCAAAGTAATCAAAGTAAACAGGCTGTGTATCCAGTCTGTGCCTTCCCTGGTACAAACTGAACGGCTACAATCCAAATTCACCCTCCCGGGAGAAAAGCCGGACCTCGGGCAAGCAGCGTATCTGCCTTCAGAGCATGTCAGTGACTTCCACAAAAGAATAAACATCATGTAATATTTAGGAGGACATTGACTGCCTTGTATCTTGTAAAATGAAATTTCACTACTGCCCAGCCAGAGCCGCAGTCTGCTTCCACTCGCTTCAGAGCTGGCGGTTTCACCAGCCACTTTCTGGCGATAGAAGTAAAATCATTTACATGAAAAAGCCGGGAAAAAGAGAAATTACTAAGGTTATCATTCAGTCTGGTGAAAACTTGTAGTTCATGAAATATTCAAGCACTCTGAGCTGAGTCAGATTTGTAACTAGTTGTTTCTTTTGATCTGTCCATTACGGTTTTGTTTAACTGCAATATATATTTGCGTGTACTTACGACATTGCCAGTACTGAACAGAAGTTATGAGTTCAGGTAGATAACTGAAATATGAGAGATTTCAGACAATTTCCACCTTCTCACTAATATCAGGAAGTGACTGAAGAAGGTCTGTGACCTTCTGTGTGGTGGGAGGAGCTGGTGAAGCAGCAGGTACAGGTTTCTGTGCTCCTCGGAAACCTGCCTGGGACTCTTTTCACCGAGTATTAAATGGCACTTTTCTTTCTTGTGGGAATACTGAGAACTTGTTTAAAGTGACACAGGAAAATATAACAGGTAAAATGCTGTCAGGAAACAGAGGTCAAGCAGCTTAAATCTACGACTTTTTTATAAAGCTCTTTTTACAAAATTGTAAGAAAAGCGGAGGTATGTGGAGGAAAGAGAGAAAAGGAATTCTGTTCTAATGAAAGCATCAAAAATTCCTGTGTTATGTGCAAGATAGACATTGCAGCGCTGCTCTGTGCCTTGTGAAACAGAAGAGAGACCATAGAAATGATTCCGGTCAGTGTGTTCTTGGGAACTAGCTTGAGTAACTGGAGTAACTGTCTACTTGAGTAACTCTGAAATTGAATATAAAAGTAGTTTTGAAAAACTAATCTTGAACCCAGTGAGGTTTACTGTATGGCAGGAAAACAAGCTGAGGATTTTTTTCACAAACCTGATACTTAATCTATGCTGCAAGACCCCATTGGGGTTTCTCTGGGCTATAACTTGTGTTAAAACCTTTACCTTTAAAGAACCAGAAGTTTGCTCTTTGGCCAGCACAGATGTGTCTCGAGCAGGTGTGGAAGACAGCCACAGGGCTGCTTTCCAAGGACACTTCTGTAAGACCTAGTGTAAGAGGCTTGCCACTGGGCAGGGCTGGGACGGAGAGGCTCGCTGGAGCCGCTGCCTGGAAGCAGGGGGACAGGCACCCTTGGGAGAGTTACGAGAACCGGGGCCTCCAGGGCTGCCTCACAACCCTCCCTGCCTGTTAACTGTAAAGTACAAAGGTTTTCTAAATCATCCAGATGCCCATTCCTGCCTTCAGATCCAAGTGTTGAGCCACTTTCTATGGTATGAAATCCTACAATTAGGTTGCAAAATACTCTCAAGCGAAGTCAGCATCTGAGCTCTTTAAAACTGCAGGACAGCAAGGATGTGGCTCCTTCCTTTTTTCTATTAACTTGGAGAAGGGAAAGATCTAATTCCAAAGTTTTTCAGAAAATAATTCTTTCTCTCCTCAAGACGCCTCATGTAAGAGAAAAACATCTGGCTAGACCCTAGGACTTCATTTTTTAGAGCATTCTCTCTCACGTGGGCAGATCTACGACAGCTGTGGGAAGGAAGATGCCAGAGTTCCTGAGCTAAGAGATGGAAAATGTAGTTGGTCACGCTCCATAACCTCTGCCAAACAGTTTTCACAGGCAAATGCCTGACATCCTATGCTAAATACTGAAGAATGAACTAGAGACCATCCAATGAAATTATCAGGCAAAAGATTTGACAGACAGAAGGAAGTATTTTTTCACACGACACATAATTAAATTGTAGAGCTACAGACTCAATTGTGCAACTCACAGGACACTACAGGATGTTATGGGGGCAACAGTATAAATGACATATAGCTCTAGCAGTAGCTAGCGAAGTCTGGGGAGGATGGGTCCTTTGGCCAAAATGGTCTGAACACATCGAGAAGTCTGTAAACTTATCGCTGCAGGAAATGGGGAGGATGCACCAGGGAAAGTGCCTGTACTTGCCTTTTCTTCCACTCTTCTCCTGTGTGTCTGCTGTGGGGTATGGACAGGACACTGAGCTAGACAGACCCAAGGGACTGGCCCTGCGTAGCTTTACGGTACTTTGAAGAGATGAGGGAAGCTGGGTTTTGCATTCAGGCTGACAAATGAAACGGGAGGCTGGTGGAAGATACCTTCAATAGCTGAACCGTGCAGTGGGGGGAAGGCAGGTCTGAGGGGTATAGATGACACTGCTGGTCAGCCAGCCTGAATGAATATTAAGCTACTGACTAATGAACAGACCATTAGTCTGTTTTTTAGACCATTTTGCTTTTCCAGATTACCAGGACTCAGAATAGGACATGGAAGCAAGACAAAATATATTTTAATAGTAATAAAAATAAACAGGAGATAGATGGCATGATGAATCTGTGACATGTCCACAAGCCAGTCCCTCCTTCAATAACCATTAAAAGGGAAGAGAGACTGACATACGATTCTCATAACCTCTTCTGAGACAAGGGAGTTTGCATTCCTTACGGCTCTGTGTTCAGTGCTAAATTTCCAGCTGGTTTTTTGAGTTTGGAAAGATTGTCTGTACATAACAGGATTTGTCCGTCTGCAAGGGAGGCTACGGCTTTAGCCTAGAACTGCCCGACATGGATGGGAGAATTCTGAAGCATAAACACAGTCCTGTCGAGCACTAGATGTACTTACAAATGTAGGGGAAAGGGGTATTAGAAACAGAGAAGAGCGTGTTCCTCTTTCAGAATCAGAACAAAAGTTGTGCCTTGCTGTGCTGCTCGCAAACATTATGCAGATGGAAAGAATATCCTGCAGCCGGGGAGGGGAAGTAATACCAAGGCATTGCTGTTTCTGGTTTGTAATCGGCCCGTAGGTCTGTTTATTCAAACACTAATGAACTGCTACCTGTTTCCAGACAAATTGCTATCTCAGATAATTTGCTTCCACTTAGCTAAACCTCCTCTAGAGTTTATACTGGATAAAGCATCATTTGTGTCTTTCCTAAAGAGATGTCTGCTAGTGGTGGAGACTATTTGATTTCAGTCTTGCTTTACAACTGGCTACGTGTCAGTAGTGAGTGAAGCGTGTTGTTCTATATATATAAGTACTGTTTGTACATCAGTTGATTACGAGCTTTTAAAAGAGATTGGAAAGTGAGTACTGCAGAAACGCCGGTGTTTAAATCCCAGCGCACAGGAGCTGATCATTAAAAATTTATGTTCTCTTTTTTAAAAGTGTGTAGAGAAGAAGAGCCCCGAGGAAATGCTGTGTAGGCACTCTGAAACACTGTTTTCAGATGATGTACAAAAATACGGGACTTACCATGCAAAATGTCTGAATCATCTTCTACGAAATCGATATCTCTCAAATCCCATTCAGCATAGTTGTCAAACTCCTGTTCAGGGGTGATTAACAAATTGTCACTAACTAGTGACGCTAAAGAATCGGAATCAAGTTCCAGTACACGTAGAAGTACTGAAAACAGAGATATTTACTCATACGCAGTTGTACAAGGTTCTATCCTGGAGCAACACACTTTAACCAGTGAATGGATAATATGCAGCCCCTGGCTGGAACGGGAACCGGGTGCTGCGATAGCACAATGAGAATTCATCGGGAAATCTCCACGACTCCCGCACCGCGGTGGAAATTCTGCTCCAACATACCAAACCAAGAAGCTCCTATATGGCTGAATTCATTACTTCATGTACAGGAGCCTGTTCTGCAACTGGGGCCCTGGGCCCACAGCTAAAACCCCTGAAAACAATGCAGGTCTTCGAAGCGATCTTTGGACCAGGCTCCTCCAAGGCAAACGAAATAGAAGCGCGTTGAGGCCGACCCCTTTTGCTAAGCATCTAATTCACAGCGTCTAGTCCGCTTACGTAAGGGCCATTCATTCATCCCTGGACATCTGGTGGCAGCGGCAGCCTCGCAGCCCTGCACACAAAGCCAGGGGCTCTGCCTGCCTGCCAGCCGCTTCGCCGGCCTGCAGCGCCACCTCTCTAATTAAATCCCCGCATTAATCACTCTCTTCTGGTTTTTTGTATCAGCAGTAAAGACCTATAGGCAGGGGCAAACGGGTGCGCGTTTGCTCCTTGCATTCAGCTGGAAATTTAAAATAATGGGAGAAGAGAGAATCTTACCTCAACAAAGTCAGCTCGTGCCGGCATGTACCCAGCCATGTCCCTGGAGAGCAAGGAATCGAAAGTAGGCCGTGGGGGGTCGTCAGCAGCTGGAAAAATAAAGGTTTTTCATTGTTTTGTAGGGCTTGGGGTCTCTTTTTAACAATCTGCACATAGGTTGTTTCTTTGGAGGAAAACTGGGAATAATTAGTTGAAGAAAAACACGCTGGTTGGGCTTCTATTCAATGTTATATTCAGGAAAAGCCTGAGTTCATCCAGAGGAAAATGCAGTGATGTGAGATCTTCAGAGTATTCTCAAAAGTCAAACGCAGAAATTGAAGGTAATAAATAGGTTATAAAATGCAAACTCTACATTGCAGAGCTCAGCATCCCACCGGTAAACCTGTGCAGATCACCCGGGCTCAGCGTGCCAGTTCCTTCAGTTAATAGTACCAGGGGTGTTAAATCTGCCATCTTCTGGGTGCCGTTTCCAGACAGCTACAATTAAACCTACCCGACTCTGAGCTGTTACAGCACTTCCCAGCTGAGGAGCTCAGTGTCTTACAGACAACCATGGACCGAGGCTCGCACCACACTTGTGAAGGAGCTGAGCACTCTAAGTCCCATGATAAAGCAAGCTGAGGCACAGACAGTTTGCGTTGGCCCAGGCCACATAAAAAAATCAATGCCAGCCAGGGAAGAACCAAAATTGTCCAGTTCCTGCTGCTTCAGCTCCAACCACTTGGTGGTGAAATTGAAACCTCCAGACACCAAGCAACCTTTCTACCCAGCCATTCCGGGCAGCGTTATGATGGAACAGCTGCTAGACTGGGGGAATTCTGAAGATGCTAAAACCTGAAAATCCGTTCAATTGCTGAAATCTAACATACACTTTTTCAAATGCAGTTTTAGAGAGAAGTGTGAGATCAGCATAATTTAAAGGGACTGATTTTATGACAAGTCACGTAGGCAGTTAGGCCTGGTACATGGCAGATCATCGGCTGAAACATTTTAGTAGAATCCCTCTCGGTCCTGGACAAGAAAAGCAACACCCCCGCGCCAGGGTGAGAGCTCACACTGGTATTTACCATCACGGACACACTGTTCTATCGTGCTACATGTGACGTAGCTTTGAGGTAGTGTGTCTTTTAAATGAATAAGCACATCCACGCTTTTGCTGTGCTGATTTCTGTGCGTGACTGTTTCCATTGGCTGTGCAGGAACTTCTGGTTTGGAGAACCTGCTGTCTGTATCAGACCACTCCATTCCCTCCCTTTTCCCTCTGAACTGGCAGCCTGGTTTAGTTGACACACCAGCAACTTAGTACCGTGCGAAGAAACCCCTCATCGTAACGTTATTCAAGTTAGCCACCAGAACCAGCTATCTTGGGAATGAAAACAAACTGCGTGTGTGGTGCAGGCCCTTCTCCGAAGGCTGCTCCTTCCAGTGCTGGCAGAGCAGAGACCTTGCAGGGAAGCCGCCTGTGTGCGCCCGCGGGCTGGGGATACTCACGGTGGAAGGGAATGGCTGTTTCGCTGTGCTGCGCCTCCTCCGCCTGCTTCAAGTTGAGTAACGTGGATGCGAACAAGGGGTTGTTGATAAAGTGTTTCATATAGTGTTTCTCACACTCCTCCTTGGATTTTGTACACATCTGGTTGGCCACGTCCTGCCTGAAGTGGGGAGAGGGGGAGGATTAATACAGATAACACAGAAATGTTACTCTTTCTCTTGTGGGAAAGGGTAATTTTGGACAAGAGGCTGATCACTTTGGGTGCAGAGAACTGATCTGCCTGAATTCATGTTTTGCGTACTAACACTGAGCCCATACTCACACAGTCAGTCTGATACAGTGCTGGGGAGCTCGCTCTTGGTGGTCACAAGCAATGCAATTCACTGCCTTTAAATGAGAAACTGCCTGGTTGATGGAATGTACCTGATCTTTCATACGCTTGAAATTCAATATTGTCATTTGAGAGCTTTTTATACAGTTCACTAACTCCAGGTAACAGTCAGTTCGCAGTCTGGCACAGCATTCTGTGTCTCAGGTTTCTCTTCAGATTTTAACTGTGTGGGTAGTTTCCCCTTTTGTGGAGCAATGCTAAATGGTTTGTTTTTAAAACACAAAAATGGTTGTACAAAACATTCTAGAAATCTTTGCCAAACTTTCTTGGGAAAGTGGCTGATTAGAAATATGAAGTATTTTGTCTTAATCCAACAGCTGTGTAAGGCAGGACTTTAGAAAAGCAATCATTTTAATTTCTGTTAAACTAAAAACTGCATGCAAGGGATTCCAGGAAAAAAAGTCAGTTGTTCCTTTATTTGGTAAAGGATGAAAAAAGCCAAGTGTTTAAGGAAAAAGTTAAGATTACTGGTACTGCTAAGCAGGGAGCACACTTGCAGAACAAAACTGCAACCCGTTTTCAGTCTTAATGACTACAGCGATGTACACAGAAGAACTCACAGTCCTGTTCCAGGGAGGCTGGAGCTCTCTGCTTTTAATAGAGCTGGTTTTGCATGACAGAGGAAGGAGGTGACTCATGACTACAGATCTCCTTTATTTACAAATGCATAGAAATCCTGCAGCAACCACAGAAATTCAGAGAACACAGTGTAAAAATATTAAATATTTCCAGTGCTCTGTATGGCAGAGAAGCAGGAAACCTCCAGAAATATCCATCCCTAGGTAGCCAATTGTAAGCAAACTGTAACCATGCGAGACAAGAAATTCTGTAGCTGTTTTTTACACAGGAGTAAACTCAGGCACAGAAAATCTTGCGCAGCAGTTGATCTCCCTCAAAACCTAGTGAGTTTAATGTGATCTGAGGGAACTTTGTACTTCACTGGAGGTGCCCTGCATCTCACAAGGAGCCTTTAACAATTTCCTTGATTTGAGAGCAGGATCTGCTACCCCCATCTTCCACTTTAGCTGTTAAATGTGTCTCACCCACAGAAAGTCACCGAACACTTGGTGTGCACTGAGGTACTTCACAGTACGACCCAGTGCAGTGAAAGGAAAGGCCAGTCATTGTGCACTGCGGTGCTGATCCACTGGACTCTCACCAGTTTCCAAATCCACAGTCCATCACGGCTTCTAGGAGAGCCATCTCCTCCTGAGCTGTCCAGTTAGGATCCAAGACAGGGAAATCTGAAGTCTGGAGAAGAAAAAAGCAAATCCAACTGCTGCGATCCTCTGTTATAATCCACCACATGAAGAGCAAAGAAGGGCAACAGAGGACATAATACTGGTAGCTTTAAACTTCTTCTGTGTCCCATGAAACCTGATCAAATAATTGAATTTTTTAGGCCATTGGGTCATCAACTAGAGTAAAAACTAGTCTGTCACTACGGATCTTCTGTTAACATGGTTTATCTACCATGTAATTCAACATCATGCTCTGAAACGCAATAAAAACTACTGAAGAATTTTAACATGATTAATTTGGGGGAAGAAAAAGCAAGAATAGACAGACAGAAGCTGATTCACGTGGTTAAACAAGTGGAAGTCTAGAGAGATGTGTTGTGCTATCCAGACGCAATTAAAATGCTTTAAATGTCCCCACCATTCCACGATGTTGCAGGTGGATATTTTTTCTTGCTCTCAAGGAAGACTTCTGATTTTTTTAATAGTTCTAAACCTCTGAATCAAAGAATTGTACCACTTCACTTCTCAGTGTAGTATCAGTAAGCACAGGGCTAACTCCTGAGTTGTTATGAGAGCTCAGGGTGGCGCATGTGTTGACTAAAAGGAGTACTTACCATTATCTCGTAAGTGTGATCGCTCTGATGCTTCTTGTATTCAAATCCTCGTGTGAAACACTGTAGAACAAAAGATCAGCATTATGTTAGTCTCGTACTTCTGCCCTGGAAACGGTTGAACCGGTCCCTTTCTTCCTGTTATTCTCGGATCACTGGGTACGCAGAACTGACCACCTGACCTGCTGAAAAAGATCCTTGATTTTTCCGGTTTCATTTTAGAAAAAGCATAAAATAGCAGAAAAACCTTTGTTAAAATTGTGTCAGATCTGTCTTTGTATCTTACTTTTTTGCACCAAGATGTAACTCCGGTGAACCGACATACTTCTCTGTTAAGAATTCATGGCAAAGTCAGGCGGTGAAAGGAGCCTGGTGGAACGGTTGAAAGTGGATCGTTCCAGGAAGAGAGCACAGAGCATTGAAAATGCAGTTCCCCTTTAATCTCGTGTTTCTGTTTAAAAAGCACCGCTCTGGTTTGCAGCTGTTTTCAACAGTTAAATTTCTGGGTTTTAAGCACAGGTAAATGAACAAAACATACCTAATACACAAAATACATTTTTGTGGGTTTTGTACGTATCTGAGCACAAGGCTAAGCTGATTTTCAGTTGTAGAGGTTATTGCCATTTTAAAATCATAAATAATGCAAACTTGCTTATTAATAATTAAAGCTAGCAGTACTTTCTGTGCTTATCAGATCACACACATAATTTTAAAGAACTGTATCTCGCCACGAACAATTATGGTGAACATTGCAAATGGTGAACATCCCCAAATTTTCTTTTCCATTTGGGAGGAAATCAACTATGAGTGGTGACAGGGAAAGGGTGTTTCTTGATGGCTTTTCTTTTCCACGCCATAGCAAATGACAGAAACGAGCCCTCTCTGGACATGCAGTGGCATGCTCTGCTGCAGGCAGGCTGACTGCACGTCTCCAGGTAGCTTTGGTTTCCTTCACAAAGATCTCCTGCAGCTGCTCATGCCTCAGTTCTTCAGCCTCCAACATTTTCTTTGTCATTTCCCTGTCCCTGAGCAAATAAGTGTGTTGATACAAGTTTACAGTGACCAGTTATAAATGTGTTTAAGGAACAGTTTAGCACCGGACAGGCCTTTGATGACTTCCTCAAAGAAATGAATGCCTTTGCTTTTATCTCTGCACTCACCTGCAAACACAGGAGGAAGGGAGGAGGCCCACACTCAGCGCACTTAACGTAGGGCTCTGTGAGGTACGAAGAGCAACCTCGGCACGGAGGCTTATCAAAAGGGTCATCTGTGAAGCCAACAGTAAATCTCATGTAACAAAAACAAGGCGCTGGTTTTCCAATCACCTAAATTCACTGATGACCAGTAATTTTAAGAGAACTCAACTCTACATAACCTCCTTCCTACTGCAGCTTCTCCAAATACCCGTTAAACATTCCTTGTTCAGCTGGAGTTTGAGATGTTGGCACTGCATCTCTGCTTGGTGTGATACACTGAGAGCTAAACCTAAACTAGCGCCAGGGAGGCAAAGGAAAATCTCCTCTGGTACAACTCAGCAGCACTGGCTGATCTGCTCATCCTCTGCACCAAAGAGCAGACCCAAGGCCTGATTTGTGCACAGACAGCTGCAGTCTCCCACCTGTTTGCCTCGGGTGAGACTTGCAAAGGAATCAACAGGATTGGTCTATAACCTGCCCAAACCCCAAACTCTGCTAAGAGTGCTGAATGAGGAACAAAAACACTGCCCCACAAGTTTCTCTTATTTTGTTCATTGCATAGTACTTAAAATAGACAGACTGTCAAGTTCTAAGCCATATTTTTCCAAGAAAATGGATTTAAACTAATCCAACTATAAAAAGTTGACAGAAAAAAGACCCAAATTCCCACTGTCTCATTGATGCATTGTGCTCTTGAGAATTTAATCAACGTGATCAAACACTGCCAGTTTTCTGTCTCCCTCCCCTGTATGGCCACTGATGTCTTTAAACAAGGGCAAATGCTTTCCAAAAGTCACCTTACGGTACTTACTGCTGAAGGAGGCCAGGCGCTCCATCCCTCCCTCTCCCTCGGTGGTGTTCTTGCTCCTCTCAGTGAAACCCGTCTTGCCTAAGAGCCCGTAGAGTTAAGTCTTCCCCAACCAGCACACCCCAGAAGGGTATTCTCTCCTTGCAGACGTCTCTCACGCAGCCCTCGCAGCTGAGATCCTCCCAGAGCGTCCTGAACAGAGAAGCAAAAGGGCTGTCAGCAGCCTCTGGAACTGGGACCAGTTGACATGGCTGAGAGTTTGTTTGCTGCATCTGAGCAGAAACCAAATGCAGAGAGACGGGATACAGCCTAAGACAAGATGAGAGGTGACGGGATACAAGCCAACCCTGAGCTGAGGCTTTCAGTGCTGAGCAGAGATTATGGACAGTTGTTGTGGCAGAAAGTGTTTTGCACCTCCAAGCAGCACTGCGAGGAGAATGAGCAGGTTAGAGGTGGCATGGTCAGAGCAGAGGGAAAAACCAACCACCCTGATGTCAGCTACATTTTCAGTGTTGACTGTGTGGCAGCTTCTATGAACAGTCTGATTTGCCAGCACCTGGACAGTGGGATTCTAAACTGCTGTCCACCATCAGGGAATAGAGCTGCTTTCCGTTGTGGCACCTCTAGCACGTCTCTTTTTCACAAGGTATTTTTGCTGGGAAGGGCTCTGGCTTCTCGCTTAAGGAAATTCATGTTTCTCTTTCTCATGTTTCTCTTTCTCATGTTTCTCCTCCACGCACCACGTGAGGAGGCACGGTCCTGTGTCCAGGGCCACCACTGAAGCTGTGCAGCCCCTCCACGCAGATGACAGCTGCTTCAGCGCCAGCTACACATCCCTGCACCCTCCTTGGATCCTCACACAACCAAGAGCAACTTCCAGGCTGGACTGTTTACTCCATGGCCGTAAGTGAGC
>NW_010397031.1:24223-56813 GCF_000710305.1 Buceros rhinoceros silvestris | reverse complement strand
CGCCGCGCCGCCCTCTCAGGACGTGCCGTGAGCCAGTTTTGGCCTCAGCGTCGGGCAGCTTTCACTCAAAATTTGGTACTTTTTCCTGTACATACGAGCGTGCTGCTCCCTCCGGGCTGTGGGCAGGCGAGGCTTGGAGTCCCTGTAGCCCCAGAGACCCCCGCAAGGACGGCGAGGGAAGCAGGGCAGCTGGCGATGAGGAGACACTGCCTCATGACAAGAGTCCAGAGAGATTGTAAGGCATCAAGGGCAAGAAACCAACCTCCTCCCCAGGCTGCAGCAAATGAAGGGCCCCCGGGTATCATCACCAGGCCCTTGGGTTGGGCCCTTGTGCATCTTAGAGCAAGAAGGGGGCTCTTGGTGTGTCTGCTGTGGGATTTCTCAGCACCACCGTGAGTTTCCTAAAGCTACCAGCCGTTTCAAGCAGATTTCCATTCTGTTTCTTCTTACTGTCAGGGCTAGAAGTCAGAATGTTGGCATATGACTAAATTGAAGGAAAAGCTCTCTGCTCTTGTAGTGGAAAATATGGCAAGAAATGAATTGGAATGAAAAGGAAGATACAACTGAGATGTCAGAAATGCTGTAAAAATGAGTTGGCACTTGCATCCATGACCCGTTACAGCATACGGGCGAGAGAGGACGACGGCAGTACTGTAAAAACATGCACAGAGATTTGAAAGAATTACTGAACTTCACACAATAGCCTAACCTCCTGAAAAAAGAAACAGTGGAAAGCTCTCAGAAAGGCAGTCAGAGTTAGTGCCGGTTTTGCAGCCCTCGCCAGCACATTCAGCTGCCTTTCGTCATCTGGATACACAGAAGCCATCTACCAGAATAGCCTAGCTCCTGGCATGCAGGCTGAACAGGAAGGAGCTCAGCACCTTTCCTGTCCACACCAGCCTATATGCGCTGCTAACTTTGCATCCTTATCTCCGATAGCTGCTGCACAGCTGTTGTCTAGAACTGGTTGGTTTTAACACAAGCAAGTAGTTTTAAAATGAGCACATTTTAAGCTGTGCTGTGATCACACATTGGTACATCTTCAGGACAAAAGTGCTGAAGCCTGCAGTCAGTCCTCCTGCAGAGTAGCACTTAGGCACACAAGTGGTCCCGTTGATTTTAATTGAACCATTTGAGTAAGAGTTACTCAGCCTACAGAAGGGTAGCAGAATATTGTCCTGTTTATTCCTTGGTAAAAGGTGTCACCTACAGTTTCCTTTGAAGAGGATCATAGCGATTCAGATTAAAATAAGGGTTATGCTTTTCTCTTCTTATAGGACTGTGGTAAAACTACCTATACATCACATCTGGTGATTTATTAGTCTGTATCTTGTTGTGTCAGAATGCAAGTGTAGTGTAGCTCTTGAACGTCGGTGAAACACAGATCCCATTTTCCTGCTCTTTGGTGCAGGCATCAGGGATAAGACAAAATACAAGGCTGTGAAGAAAGCAGCATTGTGACTGTAATTTAAGAGAACTTTAGACCTGCTGACTCTATGCATTGCAGGGCAGAAGAGAATTTGGTGCAGAAATTGCAGCAGTAAAAGAATTGCTGTAACATTTCCCCCTTGCTGCTTGAACTGTCAAAATTCTGCTGCATGTGGGTGAGCCAGTTCAGTTTTCACTGTAAACTTGAATTTATTGCTGTTGACTTAACCGTAAGTAGATTTAGACACTATTTGACGTTGGGCTCTGTTACGAAATCGTGTGAAACCATATAGGCATAGGTCTGTGTTGTCCGCACAGGAAAGAGTTCCTTTTGCATGACCACGTGCATAGGGCACGCAGTAAAGAAAACGCAAAGATGTGCGGATAAGGCACCGTTCTCTGCTGTAGTCACAGCGATCCAGCAGTGCCTCAGATTTCCAGAGCACCTGTATTTCTTTGTATATGTGTCTAAATGTATCTTAAACTGTTTCGTACACGCACTGTGCAATCACCCCACTGAGCACTGCCTTCATCAGACACTCCTCAGTGCTTGGTCTGACGTCTGACCCAACTGCTGGGCTGAAGCTGCCCCCACCCTCCCCTGCACTCCTGGGACCCAAACCGAGCACCTCGACCCACTCCTGGAGACTCAAAGTGATTGATCAAAGCAGACTCAGAGCGGTTGCTCTTTCTGCTTCTAAATGTGGACAGAAGTATTTTGAAGACACTTGGTTTAAGGTGATTGATCACAATTTCACATTGATACTGGCACTTTCTAGGGCCCTGTGCTTCCACCCTGCCCTGCTCGAAGGGGTGCTTTGGGAAGAGAGGGGCTACTGAAGGCAGCAGGACTGTGTGTGTGAGGAAGTGTTGTGCAGTGCCTGTTAAGGACTGCAAAACAGACACCAGTGCAGTCACAAGAGCCAGCTGGTTTCTGTTCATGGTGGCTTTTGGCCTCAGGAGTCATGAACTATATTAGTCTGCTTGAACAGTAAGTGCGTGTGAACCACACACGCACCTCCCCATGCACAGGCAGAGCCTCTGCTGATGAAATCCCGAGTAAACCCACATGCATTTAGGAAGGAGAGTGTCTGGGTTGGCTCATACTAAGCGAGCACTGACACACAGTGACCTGCAGTTGCATTGAAGGAGCTTTCTGTACAGTGTGCAGCAATGTGTTACAATGTGCTGAGTGGTTTTACCAACATCATTTCTCCTAGAGTGGATTCAACTAAGTCCTTCTCAGGAGGCACCATAAAAACTTTTAAAATACCTAGAATGAATGGTCCAGGATCTGGGGGTTTTTGTGCCAGTGACCCAGGACTAGCTTTGCTGGTGTCAGTGTGGGTGCAGAGGTGTAAAACCTGTGAAAGAAGATCAACCACATTACTTCAAGAACCGAAGGACAGGCTCTAAGACACACGTGCTCAAAGGCTTTGCAGATTTGCATCTCTAAATAGCTTTTTTCCATTTCTACAAGCAAGCAGCAGGAACAGCTGAGTGCTGAAGAAACAGCTGGCCTTCAGCGATAAGGGGTAGCTGTCACTTCTTGGTAAAGTTTGAAAAACTTTTTATTTAGAAGCAGAAGGGACATCAGCAGCGGCCACACCCCAAAACCTGAACTGTGTGTGGTTTCTTCACTGCCTGCACTTTGCGATTGGAGTGGTAGTATTTACATTTTTAAATGTTAGGCCTTTCTTTTCCAAAATCCGTCCTGTGGCATGACATGGCATGTGAGATCAGTGGCATTAGAACTGCTGACCGCCCTGGCTGCGATGAGGGCAGAGCTCTGAAGCTGAGGATCCATAATTCAGGCAACTTCATTTGCTATTCCACGTATAAGGCCATAAAGAAAAAATGAGGCCTTTCATGCTTTTCAGATTTGGCTCATTGCAGTTGCTGCATGTTTCTTTCTTCCATCTTTGTAAATTCCTTACTGTGTCTTCTCCATATGTCCAGAAATAACCTCCCTCGATGTGCCTTGGAGTCCATCCCCCTGTTTCCTCGGTTGTTGCAAGGCTTAGGTAATAGCCAGGAGTTAGTTGTCTTCCCACACAGGAGGGGATCTGCTCTCGCAGCTGGCGCTGACAAGTTTGAACTCTCTGTCTCGGCATCTCAAATCCCATTTAATTTCTTCTCACCTGTGATTCAGGTCATTAACTCTGTTTCCTAGGTGCAGAAGCCAAAACACCCGAAAGTTTAACAGACGTTTCAGAAGTAACAATTTTGAGGTAACGGCTTTGTCAGTGCCCAAGCGCTGGTTGAGACACTGATTATACCTGCCCTGCCGAACAAAGCAGGGCCACAGACCGTTCTCCACCCCCGATCTCAGATGGCAGATGTTACTGCAGCTGCCTGGTCCTGCATCTCCTCTGTGCTACTGCTGATGCACACGTGGCTTTCAGCATCACTTTGTTTTATGTGTGGTTTGGTTTTAGCTTGGGGTGGGTTTTTTAAGTTCAAAGTGCCTGGAGATGTGTGTCAGCCCATCAGAGAGCTGCTTTCAGAGCCTAAAGTCAGCTTGACAGTCAGGTTATTGACATGGAGGTATGTGGGGTGTCGGGGTTAATGAGTTGTTGCTACGATGTTGAGGGACTGTGTAGTGTGGAGGAGTCATGTCTGTGTGGACTCACCCAAGGTGCCTTCTGGGTGGGTCCTGGAGCTGTCATGCCCCTTGAACTGTACCTGGGCATAGGCTTGGAGAGTAGCTTGGTCCAAGAACCATGACAACAAATAAACAGTATAGATACTGTGAGGTCCTGTGGACCCGACTGACTCCCACACATGTGGGTTGGTGGGCTCTCCAACTCTAGCCCAGCTAGCTGCCCGCTCTTGATTGTTGGTTGTTGCACTGTTTGAATCACTGGCTTTCCCCGAACAATTGAATTTCTCCTGGTTTTGTTTGGGATTTAGTGAGGGTTTATGAAATGCTATAGAACAGACATGCTTGAAAGTCAGATCTGAAAGAAATAGTACTTCAAACAGAATGCCAGTCCTTGTAACATGCATTTCTGGTTAATTGCTGTGTTATGAAAGACAACATTTGTATCTTGGCGTCCTTGAGAGTTTGGCTGCAGAGACCTCGAATGCCCCTCTCTGCCAGCACTCCCCAGCCAGTGAGACGTGCCGTGCCCTGCCGCCAGGCCCTGCAGCCATTTCTGTGATCAGGCATGAAATTATTCTTAACCGATTGAAGTGAGGCATGGACTGAAAAGCTTGAGAGACACCGATTTACTCCATCGTCCTCCTCTGCCTCTGCTCTGTTTCACCTAACCATGCCTGGCAAT
This sequence comes from Buceros rhinoceros silvestris, assembly GCF_000710305.1. Lineage (NCBI taxonomy): Eukaryota > Metazoa > Chordata > Aves > Bucerotiformes > Bucerotidae > Buceros > Buceros rhinoceros. Next base: position 52,098 of record NW_010397031.1, on the reverse strand, counting down.
GTTGGATAGCATTGTCCCCAAAGCCTTCACTGATGCTGCCATGCTTCAAAGCACCCACGCCCAAATCACTTTACAAAGGCAGTGTATCACTGGTTCCGTTTTAAAAGACAAAAAAGTAATGAGACGTAGGCAAAACAACTGGCCAGCATCACGCAGCAAAGGCAGGGCAAGAGTTGGGGAGGGTGACCAGACGTCCCAGTCCCCAGTTCCGCCTGATCAGCGTTATGGTACCCTGCAGAGGCAGAATTTATTACCGATTTTTTCATGTCTGAGTCTCAGACATGTCACAGCCTTAATACGTTCCCTTGGCTTAGGAAAGGGACCTTACGTACATTTGTATCGCATTAAGCTTCCACTTCCACTAGTGCAGTGCAAAGAGGCTTTGAAGAAACCGTGACTTAGACCCATTTTGTGTTAGAGTGCTTTTGGTGGGCACAGGCATCTGCCTGAGGTCACTCCTTGCACGAGCTGATAAGTTAAACATTTCTCCTTTATCCAATAAGATTTGCAGTCAGGCCTTCCTGTAGGTACCTCTGATATAAGCACATCACAGGCAGTAAAGCACAACTGATATGATACCGTGATATAAGCACAACACATAGCAGAGAAGGCATGTTCTACCTGACTGTGATCATCTTCTAAGCTGTCGTGATGCTTCACACCACCATTGCAGTCCAGGACAGAGAGAAACAGAGCAGGGTTGTGCGCGTGTGCTGGTGAATGGAGCTGAGACCGGTCTGCTTTTGGCAAACAGAATGTCCGCTCTTACAGAACAGGGAGGCAGCTGTGGGCTTTGTGAATAAAATCAGTCAGTGGTAACACAGTCTTAAAGGCATCTATCCTCTGAGCATGAAAAATTAACGTTCTTTTACAGGGTACCTGCTTCCTGTGTTTCTGCTGAATTTATAGGGAGAAGCTGCAATGAATTTGTGTTGCTCTTTGGTCTGAAAAATCCGTCTAGGTATGGAAGAATGGGTTCCTGTCTCCTATGGAGACCAGCAAAGTAGTTAGTAGCCAGTAGTTTATAGAACGTTTATTACAGATGAGGAACCAAGAAACAAAAAGTTATATTTACAAATTTAAGCATGAGGATTGCTCCCCTGGGTGCTTGGTCATCCAAAATCAGTAGAGTTGTAAGCTGGGTAAATGAAATTTTGAGATGAGAAGGAAATTAGAGGTGGGCCCCCGTTGTCTTTTCATACAGCCATTCACCAGGAGCCAAGCTGTGCGCGTACGTATATGGGAGAACAGATTTTTGTTTATCAAAGAATGGATATCTGTAACGTATTTATAGGCCTGCAGTGAGTATGCAAGCAAATTGTTGAGTTCTATTCCCAGCAGGGAAAAATTAACGCCTAATGTGGCTGGAGCATCTCATATTGTACTGTAACGGCAATACGCTGCACTTCAGCTCACACATTTTAGACTGCTTCGACAAGATTTGTCAGTTCAGACCCCTAAGAGATACTAGTAATTAGGTAAATAAAATGCTGTTCAGCTGGATGATGGAGGAATCAGTATCGATCCTGAGCTTCAGACTGCTAGTAGAGTTGGGCCAGTATTACCGTGGCAGAGATAAGAGAGCTCGTACATCAATACATGCATTCGAGAGAGGATCAAAACAGCCCAGGTGGTAAATAACGTGGCCAGTAGCCTGCAGGACCTAAAACGAGCGATCAGCACGAAGACTTGGCAGGTGAGTAGTCAGCAGATGCTGTCTTATCTCTCTATTTGCTTTGGAAGATTGGGTCTGACCCAAAACATGTTGAAATCAATTTGTATCTTCTTTATTTCGATAGGCTATGCACCAGGCTTTAATCAGTTGTGGGCCTAATTAAAAGATTTTCCTCATTGCGAGCTAATTAATTCTATGGAGAAATGAAGCTGAATCTTAAATGAGCACTCTATAGGAACTGTATCTGTAACGTATGGTTTAGAATAAAAAATTATGGGCTTGATTTCACTGTCTTATAGTCTCTTATTCCACATGAAGCAAGTACAATTTCCCTCTCTCTTTTACTGGCATAAGTACAGAAACCGAGAGTCAGGCAGAATCACTGTAACAAGCTCCCTTCCTTATGCAAAAAAAAAAAAAAGCTGGTGCAAGCCGGAAATCATCGGCTTTCATCGGCTTTCAGCATCCAAGAGAGGGAGAAGCAACACATTTAAATTGCAGCGAGGAGGTCAGATACCAGCAAAATGACGGCGAGGACAGAGAGGCACTGGGCTGCGTTACCTGGGGAGCCTTTGGCACCTCCAGCATGAGGAGCCTGTGACAGGTTTGGCTGCAGCCTCGGGCAGGGGATGTAGCACCCGGAGACCTGCTGGACTGTTCTTGCTGGTGCCTGGTTGGAGTTTTGCACCAATCTGGGGGGAAATGCAAGGCACAGGACAAAGACAAATTCAGTGCCATCACCTTGAGGCGACGGGCCATTTGCTGTTCTTGAATAAATGGCAAAGCAGGTAACCTGAAAATGTGAAATCTGCAGTAATTAATTAGATAATGGGAAATCAATCACGCTAATGAGCGTGTAAGTGTTGGCAGACTCTAACTGTCACTGTGTGGATGGACTTGATTTAGTGAATACTTTTTTCAGGGATTGCAGCTGGGAGGCTGCGTAAGTCTGGCTAACAATGATCATATGTGGTTCCTCCTTGCAATGCTTCACAGCTGAACTTTCAAGCTGAGTGTTGGTTTAGGAGGTTTGCTCGAGGCACTGAATTCCCGCAAAGGGAAGATCTTTGCTCAATAACCCCAAAACACTTCTGTGGAGAGGAAAAGGAATGGCCTCCAGAAGGCACAACTTGCTGCAAAAAAAAAAATCGCTTAGGCTGCTCTGTTTGGGGACCAGAATCTGAGATGCTGCAGCACATGGTGGTTAGGACTCAGCCTTATGGGACCCACACAGCACTGTGTTTGCTACATGTGGTGTCTGCAAAATGCAAGAATTACAAAGGGCAATCTTCATCCCCAGGCAGATGTTTACCATGCAAGTGTCACGTAGGGAGCCATGCCCTTTGTGTTCATGCACTGATTCTAGCTTTGGGAGAAAATTTCAATAATGAGGTGCAAGTGAGGTGGGAGAAATCAGGGGCTGGGATGGAGAATTTGACCTACGTGGTTATTTGTTTTCCTTCCAGCTTTCTGTGGGTCTATTTTTTTGCCTTGTACTTGGCTCTGTGTCTCTGATTCCGTCTGTCCTGTTTTTGTTCGCCTTCCTTTGTTGCCGATGGTTTCACGCTGTTTCCATTCCTCTCCTTTTGTGTGACACAGATTCTCTGCCTGAGCCACATCCAAGGTGTTGGACTCCCTGCAGTTACAGCACAGACTCGATGCCGAGGACATGACTACCTGCGTTGCTGACAGTGTCTTCATTGTGTAAATGAGCCTATGTTTTACCAGCCCTCAGAAAATAAGTTTTGGGGCATTACTCCTTTTTCTAACTTGTCAGAACACTGGCAGCTCTTCACCTTCATTGTTGCTGGTCTCGTGGTATCTACAGGAGACCCAGGTCCCACTAATCTAGATGATCTCCGCAAAGGGGAGACCTTTTTGTATTGTGAAGGCCTTACAATCAACATGGAGAAAACAGACAAAAGTAGGAGAAAGTTGTTATGAATAAATCTTCCCTATGCAGGGGGAAGCAGAAACACAGAGAAATCCCCGGATCTCCTTAGTAGAGGTAATGGCCAGGGTGACACAGGGATGGATTTTCACTTTTGCCTCCAATTCAGATGTGCTAAGGATGGTGGAGGGTGGACCTGTATCAGATGATTGCCACAACAGCATTAGGACAGGGCATTTCACCACCAGTTCACTGACATGGGAAAGTCTAAGTCACTCTGTCACCTCTCTGATTTTGAAAGAAATTACGAGGGTTGGTTTAAAGTGTTATGTATATTGGCAGTTATCCCAGGGGGTGAGAAGATTAGTAGAAGTATATTCCTGTATATAAAAAAGATAGGTGTAATATTCAGAGCTGCACTGATGAGAGTTAAAGCTTCAATGTCTAATAAACATCTAGCTGGAGTCTGAAGGCTCCCCTGATCTACAGCTACAAGGGATTGTAATTAATATCCAAACTCCTGTGAACTCAGAAAGTCCCCGAAGGCAGCTAAGCTCCCATTGCTAAGCAATAGCACTGCTCACTCCTGAAACATTATCATAAACTAGAAATGTGAATGACGAAGGCTGACACAGCCTGTACAAAAGGCAGCTTTTATCCAGACTCAGGTAGCTGGGACCAGTGCCAAAGGAGGCTGGGGCAGGACCTGATTGCGGCTTTGTGCGAAGCAGCATAAATCTTGCACCCAAGGGGAAAGAGCTGGTGCTGGGGTACGTTGGCCCTACTGTATGGGTCAGCGGTGGGGGAATAGGTTGTGCCTGGTGGGGGACAAAACCCCCAGGAGATGGCAGGTTCTTGGTCCACCCGGCCTCATTCCACTGTGACTGGCCAAGGACCACACTGTAAGTCCATCTTGACATCAGGTAGAAGACCCCTATCGTATGACTTGCTCCTCTCTTTACAGACTTGCCTTTGCTTCCCAAATCAAGATATGCGCTTCACACCAGACAGACGGACTGATCGCAGCAAGAGGAGGAGGTCGGAAGTAATGCCTCAGCGTGACCCCTTCTTTCATTGTGCGTACCTTTGACATCTGACCAAACATGTTGAACTACCCAAAAGGCACACTTCTGGGCTCTTTGTAGAGTATGTCTGGTTAATTTTTTTTAAAGCTTTGCTTACCTGTGGGGTCTGCTATTTATTGTATGATGCTTTTTGCCACTTAGACTCCTTGCTCAATCAGATTTGTAAATTAATTCTCTCCTGGGGTTTCTCTTTTGTTCAGAAAGCATAGAAGGTGTTCATGACACGGTTCAAAACACACACTGGCTACATTAGTCATCCTCTTAGCATAGCAGTTTTATGGAGAACACTTTAGGTTAAAAAATCCCCCACATCCCCTTTAATACAGTTTCTTTCCCCCTCCTTTGATCCTTAGAGTTATGTTACATGTTAGTAAACAGCTACGTGACACGCAAAGGCTGTAATTGTGATTTTTTTCTTTTTTTCTGGAGGAAAAAAGCTAATGTTTGCATCTTGAAGTATCTATTTTTACTTTTAATGATATATTCAACTGAAAGCATTTTCATAGAGGAAATTTGCCGCCTTCTGGCAGCTGGAAAGCTGGTTGCAAGAAATGAGCACTGCTGAATCATGGCACACCTTCTGCCTTCTTGCCATTTCCCCAGCCCAGCAGGGCCAAGGCCCGATGGGAAAAGGCAGTTTTGATGGGGAGCACCAAAGTCTTCATCAGTGCTGCCCACAACTTCATGGAGGGACCAACCCTCACATACACCGTGCCCCTTCCATGCCACAGCTGCTCAAAATGCCTCCTAGTCAACAGAACACTTCAGTGGCAAACTTTGCAATGTAGGAAAGGATTTGAACAGCATGGAGTGTCACTGATGATGGTGAGGAAGAGAGGGTGCTCGGCAAGCACTGCAGTGCCTGTTGGCAGGAGAGGAAGACTGTCGTGGTTGTTGAACCATAGCCTGAGAGCTACAGTAACAAGCTGCAGCATATCACCTTGGTTGTGAGGGGTGCTTTCTAGAAGTCACAGACAAATGTGGCTGTGGTCTTCTCTTTATGCTGGTGGGACCTAGGGAAAATCTCACCTCGTGGTACCCCACCCTCACCCTTGTACTCTCTAGGCAGCCTTATCTGCCCCCCTCCTTGCACATACACCACACACACACATACGCCCCTCAAGTCTCTCAGGCCCTTGATGTTTCACAGCAAACAAGTAGATAAACCAGAGTTCTCAATTTCTTAATTATGCATAAAAGTAGAAATTCTTAAACCTGCAGAAGCTCAAAAATGCTGAAGTGGTTGGAAAAAAAGGCAAGAGGAGACCTGAAACCGAGAGGGGATTTCACACCATGGATGCTAGGATCTCAAAGACGGTACAGACACATGGTGCTCTCACAGCACACTTTTGTCTGTGTTTGCTAGAAGAGGACAGCAGTATGTGGTAGAGAGAGCCCCATTTTTAAGGAGGGACACAGTAGCAGGAAAAATCTTTGATAGAGCAATCTATGATGCATTAACTTGCTGCAGAGAGGAACTTGCTCAGCTCAGCAGGGAGGAACCTGTCTCTAACAATGTCCTCCAGCAGGAGCCTGGGGGTTTCTAGACACGTTTTTGCCCAGACCACTTGATCTCTCTCAGCTTCCCTCGTTCCACGGATTTGTGCCAGCCTCAGAGCTGTGGGATAAGCAGATCCCCCCAGGACTTCACCCAATCTGCACCAGCGCAGGCACATGCAACTGCAATAAATGTGTAGAATGGAGCCCCAGCAAGAAGCTGAAGGACAGCTATACCTGTGCTGTTGCTTCCCCACTTCTGACTGCCCATCGCTCTGCCTTTTTCGGTGGCTAGCCTGGCAAACGTTCGTGTTCTTGGGACACCTGGAGGGACTGAGCTCATCCCACCAGAGCAGCTGCTCCTTCCCCTTCTCCCTGGCTTCACATGCTCGCTCTCAAATCTTCCCCGTCTTGCCAGTTAGTTTGTAAGTTAACCCCTTCCTGCATTTAGAAACAATTTTGGGAGGTGGGAAAGTCATCCAAAGAAGGGTGGAGCGTGATGGTGGTGAGCAGAGCTTGTCAGAGGGTCCCTCTCCCCAGTGCCACTAGCAGGCAACAGTACCAGCATTGACAGAACTTGTTTTTTGCTGCTTCCCATTTCACAACAGCCTGTATGTGTCTCTAGCATCAATCTTGCACTCTCCCTGCTCAGACGTGTATTTTTTCCTTTTCCTTGGGGAACAGCAGAGTAATGTGGAGGAAGAAGGATTCCCCAATTCTGGTCAGTTCTGGGAATGAGAGCCACAATTTTTGGCTAGGTGGCAAGAAACCCATGTCGTTCACGGACGCAACTCGCATTCATTTCCTTAGCAGCTCCTTTGTTCGCCAGCATATTGTCAAGGTCGCAGGGAGACCGGAGGTTCATCAGGCACCGTTGGACAGGCTTGCAGGCAGTTTTGATTTTAGGACCAAATGATGAATCGTGGAGGATTGACTCTGGCAGCAGAGCATGGGCAAGACTTTCTCTTTGCAGCGTGTGTTGCTGCCTCCTCATCTAACCACTCACATCCTGTAGATTAATACTGCTTCCATTTCATACATGGGAAAACCGTGCTAAAATACCACTTTGAAAGGCAGGACTGTCATGAGGACCTAAGCATCTTCCTCCTGAGCAGCGTCCTTCACATGAAAGGTCAGCGGGCTGGAGCAGCTGCAAGTCTGTCAGAGCTACACTGTCTGCGGGGCAGCTGCGCCAGTTTGTCCTGGGTGAGGACCTGCTGCCCACCCTGTCCCAGCTCTGCCCCAGCCTCCCTCTCTGTTCCCACGCAGGCAGCAGAGCATGCGGGTGGTGTCTCTGTGGCTTTCCAGTTCCTGCTTTATCCAAGAGGATGTTTGTTTCCTGCAAAGGAGAGCACAGTCGGATGTCACGCTAGAGGAAAATAAAACTGATCTACAAGGGGCCAAATGGGTATCTATCTTTTACAATTATACGTAGAGATTTCATCAAAGCTTAACCTGACTCATCAAACTGAACTCTAATTTTGTCCATCACGAGAGGACAAGGCCAGGGGACTAACGCAGGGGCAAGAAAATGTTCTGTTTTTTCATGGTGTTGTGAGTCCTTTGAGGCAATCCCAGTCAGAGTGAGCACTGGTTACCCTGCACTGAAAACAGTGCGCCGACACTGACCACACAGAGCTCTGGGGATGAAAAAATATGATATGAATGCTGGGGATGCTGGACACTCCTAGTGTCTGCTACTGAGTGGTGCCACATGGCATCACTGCGTGATGCTTGTCCAGTACTCCAGTACACTTGTCATTCCAGTGAAACTTTAGTCCTCCAACATACCACATACCCTGAACTGGTGCTGGTTGTCCTGTAAGACTGTGAGAATCCGAAATTCATGGTGGCATTAGCTGGATCAGGGAGATGGGCTGTTTAGGCGAGGAGGGACCTTACCAACCCTTCCTAATGGTGGCCTTGGGACTGATTTAGAGTCACGCACCAAAGCAACTCAACTCCACTGCTCCTGAATCTTTCTGTTGTCACTCGCTTTATCTGTTTCTCTTGTGGAATGGCCAACAGTGCCCGTTTCAGCCTGAGATTGCCCTGTTTCCTTTGGGCTTCCACTTAGGATATTACACATAGCAAACATTTTTGGCCACGTACTTTTTTTTTAAAAATTGAGGTATTTCTCATAACAAAAAGCTTTTTAAGTCTGGTAACTGTTTTCCCTTATTGGGAATATTAATTCAGCAATTCCCTTTGCCAAAGATGATGTAGCGCAAGCAGGTGTTACAGCCTTACTTTCAGCCGTATGGAAAATACATTTCATTTCTGACAGCGATCCTGCTGTTTCAGGAGAAGGCTACCCCATGCAGAGACAGGCTGGCTAGATCAAACTGTACTAATTGCAGAGTGATTTGGAAATCTGTTCCACTTGTAAACAGAATGAATCAAACACTTTGTAACATTGAATTAGCAAAGGTCACGTTTCATAAATATTACAGAGCAATTTTCATAGATAATGCTGCAGGCTAGTTAATGATTAGAGCAGTAAACCCCTGACGTAAAGCTGTGATGAATAAGGGACATATTTTTACAGCTTCCATTATTATTGCCTCAGGAATCGTAACCAAAGCTAGCAGAAATTATTAGGGTCCAACACATCTTTATAATCTAGCTCATCAAACTGTATCTAGTCTTCTCAATGGCTTTTGAATTAGAAACTAGAAAATTGAAAAGATTTTAGAGTATCAGTCAGATTCTTGATGGGAAAAGAAGCGTGTCGGTTTCAATCCAGTTCCATGGGGTTTTGCATTTAAAAAAGCCAGCCTCACTGAATGGTGGGGATTGGCAGAGCTCAGACTATGCAGGGATGCAATGCTCTCTCTTGCTACAGCTGCTGTTGCTGCTGGATCAAGGCAGAAAATTTTAGCAAAGATCTAGTTCTTCTCCTAAGACTGACCCCAGAGACCGACCCCTCTCCTGGGACTGGGTCCAGCACTGTTTCGTAGATGGAAGGTACTCAGGCAACGTGAGCAGTAATCTGGCTGAAGCCTGTGGGGTCAGCTCTGTAGGGAGGCAGTAATGTACGTATTCTATGTAGGAGAGAGCGGTGGAACGAATGCTGGGATTACTCAAAAGCGTAAAACCAGAAATCTTGGGCCCGTGTACAAACAGAGGACTTAAAAACAAGGAATGCAATTTTCCAGGATTTAATTTGGCATGTTTTGTGTCCAATAGCTGCACACACAGAGACAATCCATATTTCTCAGTGGGGTTTTATCTACTGTGAGGCAGTTGTGTCTGAATTTGATGGGCTAGAAAATCTTGGTATAAAACTGTGGAACAACTGTCATCCAATGGTGCTTAAGGACAGAGGGCTTGGGAATCAGCAAAATTCCAGCAGGCTTTTTATATTTCTTTCATCCAGAAGAAACCTCCAGGGGATGGAGAGTGGCTCCTGTCACTCTGTAATGCATTATTGAGAGAAATGAAATGTAAAGCCCAATGTGGAATGTGCAGCAGTGTCCAGGCGCTTGGCTGAAGAGGTTATGTCTCTGTTTGGGAAAGCTGTTTGATGAGATGGAACATGAATTGTCTGTGCAGTGACAATTGCCATTTGGACATTTTAATTTTTAATTTTCATTTTTAGATGCTCACATTTTGAGGCTGTTCAGAACCTAAAGCTAAAAATATGATTCCTTGAAAATCCGGTGCAATTCAGGTGAAAAAACCCAAAACAAACCCCCAACATTCATGCAAGTAGCAGCTCAGCTAAATATAAAATAACCCAAGTTGTGGAAAACAGCCCAAAGTAGCATCAGCTCCAGAGTCAGAAGACCTAGAAGGCTTTTCCCACAGCCAGGCATGAAGGGACCCCGACAGGCAGAGGTTCGCAGGGTCGCTGCTCCCCGGGGGGCTCACCCTGCCCACAGCCAGCACTTTCTCCAGCCCTGCCTCCCACCCAGCTAGAACGGGCTGAAAAATAACTGCAAGTTTTTTTCTGAGAGCAGACAGACGGCACAGCAGTTCCTCCATTAACAAGGGAGCAAAAGAAAACAAAATATCACACTGTCATTTGAAAATAGCTTCATTAAAAACACCGCGGGGAGCTTTCATTGAGCAGAGGTGAGCGACTGGTTAGGGAGGGTCATCAGCGTACCTGGTGCTGGGTAAAACCCCGTCCTGCTGCCAGGCTTCTCGCTCAGTTGGACAGATTGTGGGTTTACAATGACTTCCTGAGAAACTCGAGAAATTTTCTGATAATGCAGAAAGGATTTTCTGCTCCACACCTGCAACGCAGCATTAGAAAAGCTCTGTGTGGTCTGATGCTGCAAAGTGGACTCCTTGGAGGCTGGCGAGACAGGCTGGTTAGGAGGCAGCAGAGCAGGGTGTAGATGTTATTTCTCTCCCATACCCATTCCCTGTTCGTGCCAAATGCAAGCCGGCCAAAGTGAGGTGGGTCACCCTGTGCAAGGGTGATCCCATCCTGTAAATTATGACCGAAAGCAGTCATAAAGGCTGGACACCATTGTAAAGTTCAGCCTAGGTTTGGAGACTTCCATAAATGATGTCTGTGCTGTGTAGCCATGCTCTGAAGCGATGTGTTTTGATCGCGGACTTTACCAAGTAATTTTAGGAAGCTGAAGCACTGAGCATTCTTGCAGGGTCATCAATGTAATTTTTAAAGCACAGCATATATGTATGTGCACCAGTTTTCCAATGGCCAGGCTCAAATTGCATGACCCAAGATTTAGGGTCATCACAGCTTTTAACATGCCTTCTGGTTTTCAGCCTCTTGATTCTGATTATGCAATTAATTTGGGTATTAAAATGAAGGCATTTTTCTTGCTCTCTTTATTGTAAAGTACTTAGAGCGTCATTTAATTTGCAACTGTTATTTGGATCTATTTGCATTATTCCAATTATTTCTCCCTATAGGGATTAATATTCACTAGCTGAAGAAAATGGAGCACTGGAGCAAAAAACACTGATTTGTCTAAGGGACTCTTGAACATACTTCAAGACAAAAGAAGAAATGGAAAGAGAGAAGAGCAAGTTCTGAGCTCTTCTGGGATAGTATCATTTGTTAGTTCATTGCAGTCCCCTCAAGACCCACCTTGACCCATCACTCATCTAAAACTTCATAGCTGGAGACATTGCTGAAATCCAGAGGCTTGAAGCACTGCCAGTACTGAAGAAAAAACAAGTACGTTGCAAGTAAAGTGGCTGGACAAGTAGCTTTGCTAGGTCCAGTGTCATTCCCATGACCCTAAGATTAAAGATCTTTCCTGCTTTTATGTAGTATATCCTGACTGTTTTTCACAAATGGTTGTATTAGGGAGGCACATCTTGATGAAAATATGTGCAAAAAAACATAAAAAGAGACAAATCAGGTAACACAGTGACCTGCCCCAAAGCAGGGAAACCCGAAGCTGGGGCTGCCCTTGCAGCTGGCTCCTACTCACAACTGAACGTGTCCTCTGACAGTGGAATCCCATCGTGTGCAGTGAGCTCGGGAGGGCAGAGTCCCTGCATCTCTGCTCGGGATTCAGGACATGGGGTCTGCTAGCTTGCCAAAACTTCACAAAGTGGCCACTTCGCTGGGCAACACCCCAGCATGGCAGTGCCTGGGGTCAGCGTGGTGCTCCCCTGCCTCTGGGGTACAGCTGCGAGCTGTCATGTCATGCAGCAACTAGCCCTGTTTTGGGTGTCCTTTGCAGAAGCACGCTTCCACGTGGATTCATCTTGCACCTCTCCTTTCCCCTCCCTTTGCCCCATCCCCAGATCTCACCCATGCAGATACCCCACTGCTCCTGCTCTTCTAGGCTCTCTTCAAAATGCTTCCTCAGGTGATTCTCAGATCTCCCCAGGGAGCTGCATTTCAGATGTTTCCCTTCCTGCGCAGTGTCCAGGGGGATCCACGTGGGTCATTTCTGAGCTCAGTGACAGATCCATCACACCACTGGATTTCCTGCTGTCTCTCCTTGAAGCCGATTCAGTAATGGGGGTTATTTGGGACTGGTTCTTTACTAAAGCAAGGAGTTACTCTTCGTCAAACCGAGGGGACAGCAAGTGACACCTAAGACCTTCCACTCCCAGATCCATGGCTGCTTCCAGGCACCACCTGGAGGGGTAACCAGCTGTACCCAGCTCACCCAGTAAACCATGAACAGCAAAGGTGGGAAACTAAAACTCCCACAGCACAGCCTGTTGCCGCATCTACTCAGCCTGAACCAGTGACTCCAACTATTTCTCTGCTGAGATCCCCTGCAGGAAGGGTAGTACTTTATGCACCTTGTCAAAACGCCTTTCAGCAATAGCCAGATCCTCTCTGCTCTGAGCAGAGAAGGATGCGTACCAAGCCTTAAGCTGTTCCAGGCTTCACAGAACAGCAGACAGCAAAATACATGTGGCTGCATGGGGACACGTTGTTTTCAAATCCCTGTGTGATAGCACCAAGTGGCATAAATCAGACCTACCTGTCACAAAGCATATTCCTCCACGGCCGTTTCTCCTCCCAGGCTGAGCGGCAGCTCAGACTCTCTGAGCCAGTGGTTGCACTAGAAAGAAGGCAAAGAAGCAGCAATGCGTGAGACGGAATGGGGGGGTGGTAAGAAGGCATTGATGCCTCAAAAAAACATGTTGACAAGCATCCCATTAGAAAGCTGTGCCAAGGTTGTGTAACGACAGGAACGAGAGGGGCTTTCCTGCTTCCTGAGAGCCCAGAACTAGCTCTGAGAGCTGCTTTCTTTAGCATCTTTGACTTTCAGAGTCAATGTTTTGGCTTTTTTGCCTGAATAAGTGGAGGACTGTGCCCTGATGGGCACCTTCTGCAGTCCCAGGGGATCCAGTCTTGCTCTAAAATAGTCTGCAAAATTTACAGCAGCTTTCAGTTAAAGCTCAGCCCATCCCTGGGGAACCTGTGGAGCGAGGCCAGCAGCACATCCTCCTGGAAGCAGGCAATGTCCGTGCTGCTAAATACTTCGCATTCCTCTTGGACACCAGTCCAGACTCTAAGATGTACTGGAAACCTGACACGGAGGCTACTCGGTGTAACACATTTCCCTCAGGGGACTCAGTTCTGACTAGCAACATGTCAGGTCAAAACCTCAGTCCAAGCCATACCTTGACCAGCCTCCACAGCCTAAACGTGGGGAGTCGTGACTTGGGAGCTCTGCCTGCTTTGCAGACCTACCCCTTGGCTCGATATCCCAGGTGTTGAGCTATTGCCCCTGTGGTATTTGAGGGCCTTTTTACTAATTTATCTCCACAGCTTAGGCTTCTGTTGTGGTGCCGACCTTCTCTCCAGAAGTCTCTGCCTGCCTTGGTTGAAGTAACTCATTGCCAGGCATGTCTCATCAGAGTTGTCTTAAAACATAAGCAGGTGTTGGTTTCTTTTCACCCTCCAGTTTGACTGAAGTCCACATGCCTGTTCCCCTTTGGTGCATGAGAAGTGAAAAGCAGCACTGCTGAACAGCTTCTGGGCACTGTGCTATGACAGCTAAACAATCGTGCCCACTTTCCATGGGTCTAATAATTATTTCCCATGTAGAAGGTTAAGATATTAAAACCAGATTTGGTAGAGTTCAGCACCAATGTGTCCTACAGAGAACAAAAGGGGTTGCTGAAAAATCAAGCCAAAAGTAACTTGTCCGTGATCAGGAGGTTCAGGGATGGCTGGGATCAGGGTGCCAGAGCTTGTAGCTGCTCCCCTAGTCCTGCTGCTCCATCATTTGTGGGTCAGAGGCTGAGATCAGCCTTATTTTTGGAAGGCAGAAGTCCGGTTCTTAGTGAGACTCAAGCATACAGCAATCAGGACAACTTCATCAATTTACTTCATTCTCCCTGCCTCACTCCTCATTGACTTGTTCCCACACTTTCTGGCAGCCTCTAACACCATTTTCATTTTCGCCCTCAGAGTGATGTGATGCTTCTGTGCGGAGATAAACTCCTCTAAGAGAGGCTTGGGCAGAAAGAACACCAAACTTCCAGGGTCTGTATTTAACAAGCATTGAGATAGGTTGGTATCGTTTCTTAGGAAAAGAAATCATTTGTGTATGTCAAAACCAAAAGAGATCACTGAAGTGCTGCATTTCCCCTTTCTATTGCCGTGTTTATTAAAAAGGTACACTTCGCCATGTGCTTCTGATGACACCTACACCCAGGCGGTCTTTGCACCTGCCCCAGAGTTTGTCCTGGGATGCTGCTGGGCTTTGCTCAGTACTGCTGGTGTTGTCAGTCTGCAGGGTTATGGGAAGATGCAGCAACACAAAGTTTTTCAAATCCAGGTTTCAGAAAGATGTAAAAGACACATAACTCTCCAGTCTGTCGGGGGAAAGAATGAAAATTAAACTGCTCTGGTGACAAGCAGTTGCTGGCTATTCATTCCTTGGAGGATTTTGTATTGCTTCCAAGGCAAATACAAGATTAGCTGTTGGAGTAGCAAAGTACTATGGGATACAGATCTAGGGGTATTTGTAACCCAGATGTTATTTATTCAGCCAGTGCAGAGCAAATGTACTTACAGATGTAATTTTGTGCTTGTATGTTTGCCGTGATGTCCAGCTGCCCAGTAGCCCCCCTGTAACCTGAGCAGGCAGGTTGCCTTCATGGGCCAAGCCCCCAGCTCCCAGGCAGGGATGGGTGCCCCATGTACCCACCCCTGCTCAAGCAGGTGCCCCATGAGGGCTTCAGTTCTTCTGGTGCAGCCTCTTGTCAACAGAGGTCAGCAGGGCAAAAAGCAATCTGGCTGCGAGAAGGCAAGTGGACAACAGGTCTCAGTTGCCTGGAACCTTCCTGGTGATTCACCCAGCTGCAGTAGTTGCCCATCCCAGCTGCACCAGTTGTTGGTGGTGCTTGGAAGAAATGCCGCTGCTGTTAAGAATGCTGCTATTTTGTAAAAGCATTTTCAGGACCGTCCAGTGCCAGATATCCAGACGTGCTAATGCAAAATGCATTAGCCCAAGCAGCAGGAGCTCCGGGGCTGCTGGCGCCATTGAGTTCCACTCATTTCATCTTTATTATAAATACGGCATTGTCGTCTCTTTTTTTTCTCTCATCCTCCTTTTAGAAAAGAATTATAAGGCTCTAGTTGACTGGTCCCTTTGACTAGTACGGTTGTTAAACCACAGGCAGTAAATACCTCTTTCAATTGTTTAGGGAGGATGTATTTATTTCATTGGAACAACTGAATGAAATCCGTTAGAGCTGAAGAATCTCTGCTTTCACAGCAGCTCCACTTTTCTACCTCCCAGCTGAACGAGAAGAAACTTCTCCTGAACCTGCTTTGTGAAATCAGCCCACCTTCAGGCTCACTCCCACTCTCAGCTTAGTTTTTAATGGTTCAAGAAGTATTCCAGCCTCAAAAGACTCACCGCCTACTTGTAAATAGTGATCTTTCACCAGGCAGATCTCAGCTGACAAATGTTAATTGTTATGCAAACTATCCAGAAGATGAGCTCTTCTCCTAGGACTGAAGGACAGCCACCTCCCAGATGAAGCAAGGCAGCTGTTCAAACAGCGCAGGGCTGCCCTGCCCTGGCTGCCAGAGCAGGGGGAGAGCGGAGTGGTGCAAGCCCAGCTGGAGCTGTGCCATGCCACCATGGTTAACACCCCTGCTTTTGCGGAGGAAATCTCCACAATACAACTCAAGAACTTTAACCGACCCCACGCAGTCAGGAGAATGATGCTATGTCTCAGCAGAAACCAGATATAAAAACTGTTTCTTTGGGCTCATGCAGCCCAAAGGGATGCTCACCCCTGCAATGGGGGAAATGCATTCTGGTCGTTGGGGCAGGGTAGGGGTGGGAGAGCCAGAGAATTTGGCAAGGACCAGGGATGCTGAAAATGTTATGCAAGCCTTATTCTTACCTAGAGGCAGGTAGGTGCCCAGGGCAGGGGGTGCTGCTGGGCCGTGGCTCCTGCTGGAATCCTCTGGGGAGCTGGGAACCATCTCATCCTCGCTTAGGAAAGACAGTGTTCCTGGTCACTGGCCACTGCTCATAACTCCACTGTAGGCAACAGCTGAAGGGAAACTTGAAGATGCTGCCAGCCTGTTTTTCCTTCCAGTCCCATGTAGTCGCTTCTCCTTCCCTCCTCGGCTGCTCTTGGTGCAGGGCTGCTCTGCCCGGTGCAGGGTCTTTGGGATCACTGCGAAGCACGGGAGTGACGCTAGAAAGACAGAGGAACTCACCACGGCTGCTTGTAAAAACCATCCTGACAGGGCCAGTGGGAATTCCTGTGAGTAGCAAGGCTTGCTCTTCGCCTGCGCTCATCCAGCCCTTGGAGAGAAGGAGGTGGCTCACTGGAGCACAGCGAGAGCAAGCTCCCACTTTCTGCTCCTATGACGAGTCCGTTGGTGCGGGCTGCCTGCAGAGAAAGTTTACATTTCAAGCCCTGTGTAGACATGCATAGAGCCCACTAGTGGGTGTTGCCAAGTTCTATCTGTACCAGCCACATCTTTGCTCTTCTGAGGTAAACCCCCACCTGTCTGACCATCAGAGAACATGGAGAATTTTATCTTTCCCAGAGGTTGCTTAGAAGAGTTTAAAGGGGTTCCTGTGCTTCCTGACAACCATATGGATCACTGCCTACTGCTGTATGTGGCTGTGCTGAATTTCTGAGCACTCTATTTAACCCGGGCATCCTGCCACCCTGTAATCCTTGTAACTGGTTTTGGTTGGTTGGTTGGTTGGTTTTGGTGCTGTTTGTTTTGTTTGTTTGTTTGTTTTCCCCACTTTTAAGATAGCTTTGTGTTACGGCAACAGCAAACTTCAGGGGTTTTGAAAAACAAAATGCTTTACCCCACCTGTACCTGCATGGTCTTCAGCTGTCTATGACTTCATGACTTTGACCCAGTGCATTTTGAGATGAAAATACGGAGAAGGGGAGAATGGAGGAAGGACTACGATTAGAAGATTCAGGCAATGAGGAACAGCTTTTGCTGGTTAAATTTATTTAAATTTAATAGCAACATTTTCATTGATTCCAGTGGCAGCAGGGCTGCAGTCTACTTAAAAGGGAAAAAAATGGCATTCGACCCAAGAAATCTGTTTCAAGCTCACTTTTCCTTCCCAGCTTCAGTTCCCACTATCTGGCTGAGCAAAAGAGCCATGTGCTATCTCCACGCTCCACTTTCCCCTTCAACAGCTCTGTCTGGCAACTTATTTAACACAATATGGTAGAAGCCTTTCCCCAAAGGGCCATAAAGGCATGGCTTCAGTTGCTGGGGAAGGCCACCAATTCCTCTCAGCAAGGGCACTTGGCTTGGCTCACAATGTCCGTGGTTATTTTCATCTGAGACTGAGCTGATAAGGGGATTTCCTTTCAAGTGGAAAAGCATAAACTATATTTATATGCAGATAATTTCCTATTTGTTGGGTTTAGCATAACAGGCTGAATTTCTGGCCCGTCTCTCTAGCCCTCTCCGACCACATGAAGCATATTCACAATTATCCGGGTGGGAGATGTTTTGCCAGAAGCTGGAAAGATGCCACAATACAGCTGGCTGTGGAAGGCAGAGGTGGAAAGACACAACTGGGCTTCTTCACTCTGCTTTTTCTGTAAGGAGGCAACGCGGACCACAGCGCCTGCTTAGCATTTGCTACCGTGTTCATTACAGGTGCTTATGCCACTGACCCACCTTTTATCTAGGCAGCCTACATATATTCTGATCAAAAATTTTAAGAAAAGGGCTACCCTTAAAGCATAGCTAATGCCCTCTGAGCCACCTTCAGGTCTTAGTGATTTTGCAGGCGAGTAGGACTGAACTACCTGTGTAGTAGAGGAAGGACTTACAGAAAAAGCTGGCAGGAGATTCTCGAACTACTCGTGCCTGGGAGGAGGGGAATATCAAAGCAGCAGTGCTTTGTATTCATCTGGGAAACCCATGCCATTCCTCTCTGCAGGAGTTTCCAGAGGATGAGACTCCAGCTCACAGCAAACCGGTAATTGTTGGTCTTCTCCATATGATTTTACAGGTGCAAAGCACCTCCCCGCAGGATTTCTTCATGTTTATTATATTATCTGGGGGTTTTTTATTGCCTTTGCTTTAGTGACTGCCATGGGAGTATGCTCTTGAGGTTTAAAGATTAAGCTTTTATTTAAATGTAAATTCCTCTGATGCCCTACATCTGGTTTTGTTTAACAGCGTTGTTACTTGTTTTAGAAATCCTTTGTGTACTGTTATCCTTTATAACAGGTTAGTCTAACGCTCAGGCTGTGGATGTTATCAGCAGCTCCACCTGAGCCAATGTGCTTTCAAACATCTGGACTCTTCCAGTTTCGCCTCCCTGGGAACTGGTCTGTAGTACATGGAGGTACATGAAGGTTTTGCAAAGCAACTTCTTAAAGTCACCTTTACTTTATACTCAGAAAGTCCAGCAGATAATAAAAACATCTCCGAAAAACAATAAAGACCTGAATGCCTTCTCCTTTCTGGGAGTGCTTTGTGCTTCTCGAGTCTTCTGAGGTTTGGACTGCTGTCTGTCAAGAAACAGGATGTGGCTCTGGCCCACCCATCTCCACACAGTCTTCTGGGTCTAGACAAAGTCTTTTCATTTTGGGGAGCTGTCTGTCTCTTCTGCAGTAGGATCTGATCCATTCATATCTCTGGTCAGAAGTGACAGGGTGTAGGCACACTTGCATGCAGAGTGACACTTGGTAGAACCCATTATGATGGCCATGACCAAGAAAAGATGACCCACATCAAACACAGATGAATTTGAGGGATGATGATGAATTTCAGCTCGTGGCTGAGTTCACAGGACATAATTTGAAATTACAGGAAACAGAAAAAGACATGATGCACTCATGATGTGGAAGAAGCAATTCCTCACACAACACATACCTCAGAACTTCATGAGAAGGGATGGAAAAATCCTGATGCTCAGCAATACACTCTTCTGGCCATTTCCCTCAGATGATGTTTTGTTGCTTAATATAATGTTTAAAACATTACATTATGTTTAAACATTACAGAATGTTTAAAACATTATAATATTGGTTGATGTTCCTCAGCAATCAGTTCACATCTGGTTTTTTGCAAAACTCCTTCATATTTATCCTCCCAGAGACTTCTTAGAGGAAGTAGATGTTTTCAGAGATGCAAAAGGAATTCTGGATTAGTTTGGGGTTGTTTTTGAGATGAAGAGGAATTTGAGGGCAAAAGCAGTTTATATTTACTCCTCAAGCCCTTTATTTTGTAATACAGATACCAGACAGGAATATGGAAAACTAATGTCGGTTTCTCTCATGAACAGAGCTTTTATCCATAAAACATCTCAAAACAATTACAACCCAAATAATGAAAAAAATCCTCTAATGGGAAACAATTGGTTTGTCACAATTCAAACAAATATTTATTACGCAGAAGCAATCCCTGTTTTAAAAAGCCAATGCAGGACATTTGGGAATGTTCCCATCTCTGCAGAAATTCAAAATGACATGACTCAACCATTTGCATTGCTGCAACGGGTCAACCGCTCTGAAGGCACGATGGCGGGGTAGAGTATCTGCTTCTGCCAGACATCGTAGACATTTTATGTCATGCACATTCTGGTTCTCAGTTTCCCGTTACTGTTTTCTTTCAGTTTAGGGATAATCCGAGATGTACGTTTCTTGCCATTTAAAACCAGCAGAAAAACCACAACAGTGTTTTCCATGTAAGCCAAAATCTTCCACATGTGCCAACTGTCAAAGCAGACAAAAGAGCTTTGATCGTAGTCAGACACCATAACTAGCTACTTGTTTTAATTACAGAAAGTTTTAGCTATTATTACACGACAGGCTGGCACATTCAGCACATGACATAATTTTATGAAAGCTTTTCATTTCTCTCAGCACAGCTCCAGCCTTAGGCTATTCCACTCACAGCAGAAGCATCAGTCTGATCGAAGCCAGGGAGATATCTCAGACCAAGACCTACAACAACCCGATCACACACTGACTTCACTCCCAGCCTGGTGGGAGACCATCACCCTCAGTGCCACAGCCGGGGCAGAGCTGTGAACTGCCCACAGATCATGTGTTTTCTTTTATTCTTTTAATTTTTCAGGATGAAACAATTCTAAATCCCTGGGGTTTGGGACCCATGGCATACTCCTTTTACTTGATGTTTTCCTTTTATTTATAGTACACTAACTGTTCTGAGTGACTGATGAGCTAACCCCCAAAATATTGTTTTTTTCCTGCCTGGATCACCGTCACACCACCAGAAAAAAAAAAACCCAACAACAAAACAGCTGTGGCACCGGTCAGTCCAAATATTTTCACAGGTATTCCTAGGCTACTACATGCTGTCGGCTTTCTTAGCAATACTTTTGATTTGGCAAAGCTTTCTGTGAACAAGCTCACAAAAGCAGTGATGAAGAGCAAATCAAAGGGGGTATGACAGTCGTCAAAAAGGCTCTGTGATTTCTGTTTGAACAAACGCTTATGAGGACTCATTTTCTCATAGCTGTGGAGCTCTAATCCTCATCTATTCAGCACATTAGAGAAAAATACCAAATTACATCCCCTATCACTGCATCTAATTTCAAAGGAAATCAAATAAGCATAGTAAAGAGAATAAACACAAATAATTAGTGACAATGATAACATGGGAATTGGGCTGAAAGAATATCTTTCCCTTGGAAAACACTGGAAAGCAGCGTCAGAGTTGTTGATTAATTTAACAGCCATTAAAACATCTTATTAACTCAAGTGCTAATTGAGTGCTTGGCAGGAATAATGGAGCAGTACCAACCATACACATACATAAAAGTTGGTGAAATTCAAATCAATTCTGTGGTTTTATATTTCATCACTTTTATAACTTGGTTTTATAAGATGTTTGGCTGACTCAGGTGGCCGTACCTTTCTCCTCTGTGTCTGTTTTGAAGATGCCATGCCCTGCTGGCACACACTCTCAGCTGTCCTTTGAAAAAGTTGAAGTCCATTTGCCGTCACTTTGGCTGAGTACCTTCCAGGTCTGGCTGAAACATGCGCCTCACAGCGATGCCTGAGTTTGCAGGCTGCAAGATGCAAACTGCTGAGCTTTGGGAAGTCTCAGTGCTATAACTGCTGATGTCATGGGCACTGATGGAGGCAAAGTGGGCATTGAGGAAACAACAGCTCCAGCTGTGCCAGTAGAAGACCCATGATCATGCTGACCACCACCCTCCCACGATTGGTGTCTGGTTTCCAGAGAACCAGATAATTTTTCTTTCTTGTACATGGGCATCTACAGTTTTTCAGGAGAAGTTGGACTAACATTACTCCTTCCTCTACATTTGACCCCCATTTGTGACGATTTGTGGTTGCCACGTACTGCTTCCCAGGTCCTTCCCTTCTGCCCATAACCTGTGAAGGCTTCTAGATGGTGAGAGGACAATCCCATACGGCTATACTTTGTTTTTGCAGTACCACAGAGGAGACCACCTCCTTGCCCTTCGCCACCACATGGAAGGAAAGCAGCTAGATTTTCCTGTCCAAGCAAAGCCAATTCATCGTATTGTCTGATTTTTGCTTGGGCCCTAAAGAGAAGTATGTCATCCCACTGCTGAAAGTGTTGCAGAGACACCCAGCTCCAGGCCTCTCCCCTTGATAACTACAAGTGGAGGTGTGTGTGGAGCTCAATTCTATAAGGCAAGCCCAAACTTCAATAGTCTAAATTAGTTTGGCACTGACAGGAGGTATTTTGAGCTCAGCATACCCTAAACGCTGTACAGATACATGAAGATCAAGTGACGGCCGGTGAAATGGATAAAAACTTATGGGTCATGAAGTTTGTGAAGCATAAACCACCTGAAGTCTGTTTTCTACCCCTCAGCAGGGACACACCTCAAGTGATTTGTCTTTAGATAGACAGAAAGCAGTGGGTGAAGCCAGGAATTACAGCCAGGCTATAGTGACCTCACTGACCCAAGCTCCTGACTTGCAGGTGGCTTCAGCATGTGCTCCCGTACACTGGGAGTCTTTGCTGTTATTGCAATATCTGCAGGGACTGTGGCTTCCTCTAGCTCAGCAGCTGCAGCGTTAGTACTTTCACAGAGAGCTGCCTTGAGCCTGGAGTTAGGAACCCCCGAAAGATTATTTACCTCTCGCTTGAAAGCTGCTAAACTGCCCTTGATGGTTTGTTTGCAGCTCCGGTGAAGCATGGGCCAGCAAGCACGAGTGACCAGGGCAGGGCTGGAGGCTGTACCTGGGACAATGTTTAGGCTGCCAGGCTTGCACAGGTACTCAGTAGAGGTTATAAAATGGTCAAACCCATCCGCAGCCTTGTTCGGAGGAGGGAGCGGGGTCGTCCTGCATATATCATCTTCCCCAGCCACCCAGACATGACCAGCCACCAAACAACTAGTGCTTATTAATAAACTTGCTTAAGGAAATTGGCTGGAGCCTTACTTTTCATTGTGCTGAATGAATGGAGCTAAATATAATCCAGAGTTCGTTTTGCAGGATAACAATGCGGGAGAAACTTCCTGTTCTAGCAGAAATCCCTGAGTTTAGGAGTTTCTCCAGGCTGGGTGGAATTCTTCAAATCTCAAGAAACTTTAAGGTCACTCTCTAAATTCCTCTCTCCTCCCAAATAAAGATATTATTTTAATACTCTGTGAAGAGTAATGTAATGTCTTTATTAGAACCCAGCTGAAAGCACAAGATGTTTTAATCAATGAGCGCTCAGAAACAAAGGTACTTATTGGCTTAAGACCCAAATTCAATAATTATTTTTTCAGCTGAACTGGAATAAAGACATTATTTAAACATGCATCTGTCATCTCACTCTGCCTGCAGCTTGCTGTTGGATATCTGTTTCTCAGGAGCACTGTGGCAGCTCCCAATGTAAAGAGAAAAAAAAATATAACCGTTTCCTCACATGACTTCATTTGGGGTTATGTCTCCTTATGTCCCTTTCTGTGGAGCACTGTGTCAGGAGAGGGTTTCAGGTGCTAACCAACCCCCTGGTGGGTGTGCAAGTGGACACTTGTCTTTGCAAGGATGCCTGTTTGTGTTGCAGATTTGCAAAACAAAGAGCCTCAGTGTCTGATTTTTCACTCGGTGCTAAATGAAGCACGGCCAGCTGGGCTGCAGGAGAGGGGGGATCGCTGGAGAACCGGGAGCTCAGCAGCAGCATGGCTGCCAGGGCTGGACTCAGGAGATTTGGTGATGTAAAAATGCTTCAGTCATGCCAGGCTTCTATTCTCCATTTTGCCGTTGGTTCCACTACCAACCCATCAACCTTTCTGATGACTTCTCCAGGAACATCTTCGATCCTCCAGTTGCTGCCAGTGTAAGCAACCTCCTTGCAAAGAGTTTTGCTCTAGGAGAAAAACAAGGAAGTAACCTGTGAGTCCTTTTTAGCTCTGCAGGTGCAAAATCTGGTCTATTCCCTTTGTGACAGTGCCATGCATAATGGACCTGAACCCACTATTGCCAATAAGTACTGGCTGTTCGTCAGCTCAGGAGGCTCCTGTGTTGGGCTTTTGGGTTGCACTCGAGCCCCGCTGGGCTGCGGTGGTTCCCGTCAGCAGCAGTGTTCAAGGAGTGCAGACAAGGAGGAGTGAGAAGCTGGTGGGTTGTAAACAGAGATGCATGGTGGAAGGGGAGAGAGGGCACGAGATCATGACCTTGGGGCAGAGTAAGAGGAGGTAGAAAGCAAGAGTCATGCTGGGTATCTGATAGGTATCTGCTGGTGATCACTCGAGTGTCGGTTGTGTGGGAGCACTCCTGGGAAGCCGTGGGCTTGCTGTGCTCCTGTGCCACCTCTGCAGGACTGGCATAGACAGATACTCGGGTCTGCAAGATATTACCATGAGTGAAACAAGCTATTTGCTAATCCTTTGCTTCTGAAGGGCTGCAGGTGGATACAGATGACAGATCACCTTACCCTCCACCAGTGAGATCTGGGCACGTTGATGGTCTTTTCAAGGCCATGCTGTGACGGGGCACACCATTTAGAGGAGAAAACACTTTCAGTGGCTTTCGACCCAAGGCAGCAGCGCTCAGGTGCAAACTACTGACCTCACCAGACCTTGAGCATAATTCCTCCTGATCTCATCTTACAAGAGAAACTCCCCATTACCAGCTGATCCTGCAGCTCCAGTGAGTTGGATAGTTAGAAGCAGCTTTGACAAACTGCATGTGTGCTCTCTACATCACCAGTCCACCATCACTGGGCACCTCCCTCCCTGTCCCACGGCTGTGGTTCTCTGCAGTTGATGCTCCACGTGATGTGGCCCTGAGGAGCTCCTGACAGAAGGTATGGGGTGTTTCTTCAGTGGGGATCATGCTGGGGGGCTACTTCTGCTGTTGGATGATGAACACATGGGCTGGAGCTTGGGTTTTCCCCTTGGATGGAGGTTGAGATGCTCTGGCACAGCCACAGTTCCCAAGAGCGGAGATAGGGCTTGAGAAACGGCACACTTCTGGCCATGAGTAACTAAGACTTGTGTACCTCAGACAGGCTCTGCAGAAACTGCCGAGATGCGAGGAGCGGTTGGAGGAAACGGGAGCAGATTTCATGCTCTCGCCCTGCGCTTTGATGCTCTTGGCTAATGAGTTAATCAGCTGCTTGTTGTCGTGCCTGACGGGAAAATAACAACAAACACAACCAGAGTATGAACCGAAGAGAGCATAACATTTTCTGGCATGTGCTCCTTTGACTGCAACATCAAAGATCACATTAAGATTTTGTAGAAGATTATTTCTCTGAGTTTCTTCAGCTCCAAAATTATCAGGAGTGTCAAACCCCATTTGCAGGAAGACCTTCTGGGGAGGAGGATGCTGCTAAAAGGGCAGAGATGTTTAATATTTCACGAAGGGCATGCACAGACTAACGCACATTTCTCAAAACATCCTCATTAAAATGCTTTAATTAACATCGGTTCAAGTACTAGCAGACATGGAGCTTAGCGTGTCTCAGACACATTGGGTGTGCTGGGCATTGTGCAGGTCCCCACAGGAGCATCCTTTCCCTCTCCCAGGGGAAGGATGTGTCTCGAACCCTCCCACAACCTCCTTTTAACACCAAATGTGTTTCCTCATATTGAAGGGCCAAGAGACTTTTTTTACCCAACCACATGCCACCCTAGTGGCCCATTCATGCAAAGCAAAGACAACAGTGTGAAGGGAGCAGCAGAGACATCTTCTTCTTTTCAAAGGCTGCACTTTCAGTTCCCCAATGCCAAAATCTCATTAACTGTCTACCCAGCATCCAGACCAGGCACCTCCTGCCCCTGCTCTGGCACCAGGATTGCTCCTCAGTCCTTGGATGCCCAATCTGTTTTTCAGAGAAGGGACAAGTAGGCTGCTTCAAGCCAAGACAGAAACAGAAAAGCAGGGGCACAACCCCATTTCCACAAGGTCATTTTTAAAATGGAAAAAAGAGGTGTCTTTTCTCACCCAAAAGAGACAGAGTGTTTTACTTTTTCTGAAGAACTGGGCTGATGCAGTAAGACATGTAAGGGAAAGTGGGTGGAAAAACATCCCCCGGGTTTATTATTCCTTCCATCCAGGAGGGGGTTTGTTTGGGGTTCTCTAAGTCAGTGGGGTGCGTGGTTAGGCGAGGGCTGAACATCTGCAGCAGCAGCAGCGGGATACCTGGTGCTGTCTGCCTCGTCCCTGTTGAGGGTGCTCGCTCCTGCCCGGGAGCTCCAGCCTGCCCTGATTTCTGCATCTGCACAGACCACAGGAAAGGTCAAGGACTAAACGTGACACCAAGGCCAAATTTGCCAACAGCGGCAGCCCGTGGGGAAGCGCCCTTTGCCACCGTCTGCTTTACCTGTGCGGAGATAAGAGAAAGGTTCTGCTCTCCAGGCGGCAAGCTGCTGCCCTTCCCAGCCACCACTGCCGCCCTGCAGCAAACCCGCGGAGGAGCCAGGTGGCGGCTGGTTTTGCGCAGCCTTTTGCAGTGATTATTAACCTGGATTGGAGTCGCATTCCCAGTAGCTTCCTTCGGTCAGCACTGACGTGGCAGCAAGCTCAGTGAGTCAGGGCTGCTGGAGCGTGCACGCTGAGCGAGCAGCTGGACGGCGGCGCCCAGCGTGCAGACGAGCTTGCACTTCAACCTGCAGTAGATACAAATCTCTGTACCAGAGAAAATGCATTTTAATTATGCAAACTCTATGTGCATATTTAAAATATAAGGAAAGAAAAACAGGACCCTGTCTTATCTTTTTGTGAAATCATTATTGGGTTTGAAATACGTGGATAATTAACAACATTATCATGCAAATTTAACTGAATCGAGCTGGCTGAATTAAAGTGACTTCACCTACCTAGCCATAAAAATTGCAACACGGAGCTGTCGCAATGAAGCTCTGAGCACTATTTTTAGTGCAGCGCTGTAAGAGAGGGCCTGTGGGAGGGCATCTTCCAAAGGAATGCAGGCAATATCTTTTAGGAGGAGTTAATCCTTAGGAAACCATTACTAGCTCTCACGAATGACCAAAGGATATTTTTCTGACTGGGCTGGAGTTTATACACTGAGAGCCACATGCACTGAAAGAAAAGCGTGAGTCACTGAATTTAGGGAACGATTTACTGAAGCCAAATTCTCAAGTGCTCCTCCCTCTGCTCTTTCTTCCTCAGCTCACTGTCTTCAGGACACACCAGTGGTAAAAACAGAGGAAAAAAAAAATTCTTATTTATTTCCTCTGAATGGAAGCAGTCAAGCTCTTTCAGGACTGCTGCTCTGTAAAGCTCTCGTGCCATAATTTTAGACCCATGAAATACAGTCACTTACTGAGGTCAACTGATTTCCACTTCTTGTGATTTTACAGCATCGTATCTTCAACCGACAGGTTTCAGACATCAGCGCTGGAAGAGAACATGCACAAACAGCCCCCTGCATTGAAGACCAGGTTGATGCTCCCTGGAAAACAACCATCTGAAACAAATCCTGAATGCTCCAGGTTTGCCTGCTCATGTGTTTGGTTTGACCTCATGACCAGATCATGTATAGGAAATACTTGGGGCTCTTGTTCAGTTGTGGCTTGGCATGGGGTAACCCCATCTGGTCATCCCTCCTGGACACCGATGGGGATTTCTGGCACACCAGCATTGCAGAACAGTGCCAACTGCAGGGACACAACGTTGTGGCTGATTGCAGATGCTGGTTTAATGAACTTTGCCCTTAGAGATTCACAAACAGCTGAAATTGGCTATTTCTTTCCCCAGCTCCTAAAATCACATAAACTAAGTGGAGGCCTATCTAGACTGAAACGTTCGTTAGTACCTCTAAAGCGTCAAAATCATTGTCACACAAACTCACTTTTCACTGATACATAATGTACTTGGAGGCATCCCCTTTGAAAAAAGTCATAAATACCGTATTATTTAGATAGAATTTTCAGTAAAGCTTTGGGTTTGTTTTTTTTAAAAACATCTCCCCGTCCTCCTCTTTCTCCTTCTCCATGCACATCTTAACTCAAAAGTGTTTGCTCCCAGGTACAGCATTCAAGAATCTTTACACAAAGGGGGAGACAGCATGCTGCTTCTTACAGCAGCAAAGAGATCCAGGCGTTCCCACCTCCCTGAAAGTCACTAGGACGTTGGTTGCCCAAGTGACTTCAGAAAGCAGGGCTTCAAAGCCTTTCAAAATTGTATGACTGAGAAAAACAAAGAAATAAAGGCTGTAATTAGCGTAAAATTTTAAAACATTTAATGACTTTTTATGAAGCGCATTTCCATTTCTGCTTAAAAGGGCGAGCAGTGGTGGTCGGCTTGGCTGCTCAGCCCTAGCACCGATCTTTCTAATGTTGCCTCCTGCTTGTTGTATCCTGCCTTCGATTGCACA
>NW_010397031.1:0-24115 GCF_000710305.1 Buceros rhinoceros silvestris | reverse complement strand
CTCCTGCGTGTGTTACCCTGCCTTCGATTGCACATCCATAGGGAAAGACTTATGTTCTCCTACACATCTGCAAAATGCCTGCCACAATGCCTGAGCCCTCTAGGTGCTACAATAATAACAACAACAACAACAACAACAACAATAACAATAATAAAGTCCCGGTGTGCACAGTGTGCAGTGAGGCGGCCAAGGGCCCTACCATGAGCAGCTTTGCAGTCTGCCATCTAACTACTGGCGAAGAAGAGGGTGGAGGAAGACTGGCAATACAGGGGAACAGGGAAAAATAACAACAACAACAACAACAACAACAATAACAATAATAAAGTCCCGGTGTGCACAGTGTGCAGTGAGGCGGCCAAGGGCCCTACCATGAGCAGCTTTGCAGTCTGCCATCTAACTACTGGCGAAGAAGAGGGTGGAGGAAGACTGGCAATACAGGGGAACAGGGAAAGGCTCTTGGGGGAAAATGTGTATTTCGCAAGGTAGACTTGCTCTCCTCACCTGCTTGATGAAGATGCTGCAACTGAACACTTTTAAAGCATCATCCCAGAGAAACCCCTTTTTTTCCTACTGGGAAAGTTTGTCTGGGTGGACTTTCAGCTCATTTGCTGCTGCTGAGGGATCTCCATCACTTAAGACCTCAAAATGCTTCGACATGCCAGCAGAAATCAGAGGGTAGCAAACATGCAGAGGCTGCCATGCCATCGGAAAGACCAAGAACGTGGAATCATAGCGTGTTTTGGGTTGGAAGGAACCTTCAAAGATTGTCTACTCCAACTCCCCTGCAGTGAGCAGGGACGACTTCAACTAGTTCAAGTTACTCTGAGCCCCATCCAACCTGACCTGGAATGTTTAGATCCCCCCCTCCAGGGAGGAGGCATCTACCACCTACCTGTCTGTGCAACCTCTGCCAGTGTTTCACTACCCTCATAGTAAAACATTTATTTCTTACATCCTTTATTCCTTACATCCATAGTAAAACATATATTCCTTATATTGTATGTATATCCTTATATATTCCTTATATCTCCCCTCTTTTAGTTTAAAACCATCACCCCTTGTCCTGCGTCAACGGGCCCTCCCAAAAAGGTTGTCCCAATCTTTCTTATAAGCCCCCTTTAAGTATTGGCCACAATAAGATCTCTCTGGAGCCGTCTCTTCTCCAGGCTGAACAACCCCAACTCTTTCACCTGTCCTCATAGCAGAGGTGTTTCAACCTCCTGATAATTTTTGTGGCCTCCTCTGGACCTTCTCCAACAGGTCCATGATTCTTGTGCTGAGGAATCCAGAGCTGGACACAGTACTCCAGATGAAGTCTCACCAGAGCAGAGTAGAGGGGTAGGATCACCTCCCTCGACCTGCTGGCCATGCTTCTGATGCAACTCAGGATGTGATTATCTTTCCGGGCTGTGAGTGCACATTGCTGGCTCATATCAAGTTTTTCATCCACCAATACCCCCAAGTCCTTCTTTGCAGGGACACATCAACCCCCAGCCTGTATTGATACTGGTGGTTGCAGGACCTTGCACTTGAACTTGTTGAACCTTGTGAGGTTTACCTGGTCTCTCTTACTGAGCTTGTCCAGGTCCCTCTGGATGGCATCCTGTCCGTCAGGCGTATCAACTGCACCACTCAGCTTGCTGTCACCTGCAAATTTGCCAAGGATGCACTCGATCCCACTGTCTTATCTATTCTTTCAGATGGAAACAGGAGGCACAGTGGGTAAAGGCAGGTGCAGAAGATCTGCCAGGTCCTGAAACCCTCCCATTTATTGTGCCAGTGCAAAGCATCTGCCTAGCACATGGCTGGTCAACCCAACACAGCTAAGAAATCCCGCGTGGAAATCCAGCAGCCTGAGACATAGGGTGAAAGGGGCCATCCTACTCATAAATATAGCTCTGTTTTTGCAGGGAACTGAGCTACATATTTCATTCAGAAAGGAGAGCTGGGGGATGGAGCCAGGGCTGATTTTTTGTTTTGTTTTGTTTTATGGGAAATATCTGCAATTTTAGAATTCGTTTTCCACTTCAAAACAGGCAATAAATTTGTCATGGGTTGCAGTTCCAGAATTGTTTAACTTCAGGTAGATCAAAGTGTTTGGTGTCTATGAAATCTGATGCATGCCTTTAAAAGTATATTTTTTTTCCCCGTAAGACTGAAAGACACTGAACCAAAACATTCCAAAGCTGAAACTAAAATTCCTCTTTCTCGTTAATGGTTTTTCCTATTGAAATGAAATTTTGTCCAATTCAAAGCATTTTTACAAGAGAATTAATTTCTCAACACATCAGTATTTCCAAGCAGGAGAAAACTGGTCCCAAAGTTTCCCATCCCTGGTGCTGTTATCACACTGCTGCCAGAAAAGCCCCAAAGCATCTGAAGCTGGAGCAGCTGGGGACCTGCAGCTGCTGGTGCTGGTGGCAGCTTTAAGAGATGGTCCCTGTACACTGACATGGGCTCTGTTTGGGACACACTGGGATTGCCTCAGATACCCAGAGTGGACACCCAAACATTCACCCAGAGCCCTGTCAGCGAGGCACATGGTCTGGCTGGTTTCTCTCACCGCAGGCAGAGCCGGAGGGAGCAGCACCCGCAGCTGCCTCTGCACAGAACAGCATCCTGCCAGGCATTTTCTGGGCTTAACAAATTACCCCAAAGTGCCCTGAATATTCAGTTTGAAGGAAGGAATTGGAGGATGCTTTTTGCTGAGCTGACCAGAAAACTGTTTCTGCAAAAAGTTACAGCGTGATTCAGGACAGCACCAAAAGGTGAGAGAGAGCAATGACGGCATGACAAAGCAGATGTTTTGCAGTGACACATTGTGTTGGAGTGTAAATTAGGAGCTGGAAGGGCTCAGCGACAGCCCAGCACATGCCGACAGCAGTGTCCGTGTGTGCATTGGTTGCTGGAGGTGACAGCCCAGCCTGCAGGACCAGCTGCCAAAGTGGTGCTAGAAGGTAGTCTAAAAATAAAGCATTTATCAGGGCGAGAAAGGCCATGTATTTCATCACTCTGACTCGATTGATGACTAGAAAAGCACAGGAGGATTTCTGTTTTGTTCAAAGCCGTATTCTGATTCACAGTTTGCTGGGCTTGGGCAAATACCTTCTGTTGACTTAAGCCTCGTGGGAATATTGGTGTGACCGCTGAGCTGTGCCATCCCCCACCCGCCAGCATCTCCGCTCCTTATACCGCAGAACAGAAAAACATAGCACAGCATTTTCTAGAGAAGGCACATAAAAAATCACGGCTGGCCCAGTGCCTGTGTGAAGCAACAGGTTTCGGGTTTGGTGCTCAGCTCTCCCTTGCCCATCTGCCCACAGGGGAAGGCAAGCAAAACTTCCCCTGCAAGGAGAACAAAAGCTTCATCTCATCTGAGTGACTGGACTGACTCTGTCCCAGACAGGTACATTATTTAATGGATGTTTCATTGAGCACAGGGGTAGCTTTGAATCTTAGGGCCTTGTGTCACTGGGAGAGAGACAGAGAAAGGGCAGGGGTAGCCTCCTGGCAGGGGCAGAGCAGCAGCAGGGCAGCTCTGGTGGCACTACTAGTGGCAGTGCTGGTGGCAGTACTGGTGGCAGAGCTGAGGGCAGCACCTGCTGCTCAACCCACCATCCCAATGGTCTCTCTCCACGGCAGAGCTGGCTGCAGGCAGGCTCCCAACCACACCGTGCAGCTTCATAGCCATGTCTGCACCAGGCTGGTGTAGCATCAAGTGACAGCAGCTCCCATAGCTTGGATTCTCCAGCTGGTTTTAGGGAAGCTAAGCCAAAGAAGAGCTCTCCAGTTCAGCTGTGCCGGGACGTGTACGAACCCCTGGGGATGGTGCCGGCAGAGTGACACACTCACTGGTTGCCGCTGCTGCGTGAGGCACATTGCCACCACACTGGGAGCCCTTGCCGTGGGAAAGCCTTTGATCTAACCAGATCTCCCAGGGCCGACCGCCGGACTCCACTTCCACTTCGGTACCCGATCTTGTAAACATCACTGCTGGCGCAGCCGCCACGCACGCAGAAACCACATCCTGTGAACCCCTTTTGCAATCTGCAGGGCCATCTCCTTGGCCACGATGCAGAGGGGTTGCGACACCCGAGGAGCAGCTCGTCTGCATGGGGCAATGCAGAGCTGGTTCCTGTTGGGGCGCGGTGCCAACTCTTTGCACCTGCACACACCCGGGGTTTTATTTTTCAAGTGACTGAGGCAGGCTACGTGCATCAGGAGATGGTTTCTGCAAGTATTTCTCCTCTCCACAGGAATATATATCTGACTTTATAATTCATGCATGCCTGGGAAGTTCAATCCAGTCCCACTGGAGCAGCAAGCTCAGTGGGAGTTTATTTATTTAAAAGAGCGCATGCAGTAGCATGGAAAAAAAATCAAATCTATCAGAAACCATAAGTCTTAATCTTAAACCAGCTTTGCTTTTCTTAAAATACATTTTAGGGAAACTGCTTTTAAAACGTGGCTACCATGGAGCCTTGGCTTTAGCATTGCAACCCCTACAGAACAATATTATAGCATAATAATTAAAACATTTACAAAATGAAGATAATCTATGGCTGATCCAAGTTTCTATGGAAATTTGGAGGCTGTGGTGTATGCAGCTGTTCCCATCTAATGCAAAGGTTGGCTGTGGCTCTACTTCTGAGTCCATTTGTAACTTAGGGGATAATTTATTTCTTCTGTTTACACAGTTCTCAGCTTGCACAGCCCTAGAGTGTAACATTTCTATGGTTCCCAAGCAAAAGGGTTTCTTACCTGCCCCGCTCAGCCTAAGCAGTTAGTGTTCTCAAAATTGATGAAATGCCTCTGCTGAAAGGTGTGGGTGCTTGCACAAGGGTCGCAGACATCGCACCGCATGAGATCTGTTAGAACATCAGATGCACCAGCAGAGAAATGGAAACACTTGCTCGTGCTGGCCTGCAGTACCCACAGATACGGCCCCATGAAGATTCTCCCCGGTTGCTCTGCCTTTTATCTCAAGGTATTTACCTTCATTTTGTTCGCCTTTGAGCTCCTGCATCCCTCACCTGATGTTGCTGGTGGTGCCGTTCCCATAAAGTTCAGCCAGCAGTGGACAGAACTGGAAGCCATCACAGCTGGCACCAGAGGGTGTGCCAGATGTTCAGCTGTGGGTATGGATCATCCCTGTGCCCCTGCTCCTGGGCCAGTGGCTCCTACTAACAGGTTTTGGTGAGCCCACTCAGACCAGAGGAAGCTGGAAAGAAGGCAATCCCCTCTAAGGATGAACCCAGCAGCTTAAGGGCAGTTAAATATTTTTATCTAAAGCCATGGACATCTTTATATCAATCACCATATTAACACTTCTACAGACACACACAGATGAGGGGAGTGTGTTGGGTGACAAAGCAAAGAAGCACCCAAGGCAGGAGGCGAAACATTATGATGAAGGACTTTTGGGGCTGATACCACTACCTGGTACTTTACAGAGCAGGCTGATAAAAACCCGCAACTGTCTGTGGGGGAGCAGAGAGCAGATACTTGGTACCTGCTCATCATGACAGCATGATGATGTTTTACATTCACAAACTTATCTCCAGTGAGTCCTTGGCTGCTGTAAGCAGTTTTCGTTTTGCAATGTTAAATTGCTAATGAAGACAATGTTAATAACCTCTAAGGAAAGACAGTTCACCAGTAGAGTGCAGCTCCAGCAGCTACACAATGGCCCCAGGGGTGCAAAACCTTCAAGTCTCATTGAAACAACAGCATGAAAATCTGCTTTTTACAAAGGGAGAGGAAAACTCTGTCAGTCAGGAGAGCACCGAAGAAAATCCTTCAGCTGACACAGTGCTGGAAGTTCCCATCCTGAACAAAAAGTCCCTGAATGATTCCCTTAGCATTAGGGTTTGAACTCAAATACAGAAAGACCTGAAGTCTCAGTGCTTCAGAGTGAGAATTAAAAAAAAAACACGTAAACCAACACAAAACCCCCCAAACCCCATATTTAACCTCTGTTGTATTTAACAGTTGTATTTAACCGCTGCAGGACAGCTAAGCTACAGTAGGGGTAGAGGCAGTGATGGCTCACGAGTTTCATTGACTTTGGAAAGGAACTGTGTCCAGAGGCCCTCAGTCATTTCACAGTCAAAATTGTCTGGAAATGAAGGTACACATCACAAGATATCAAAGTGCCAGTCGAAAGACCAGGGAATTCAGAAGCTGAGAGGAGTCTCACTTTACATAGCAGGCCTTCACTTAAGAAAAGCTCATTTTGCTCTGTCGTTGAAGAAACCTGTGTCTCAGACGGCTTCAGCTTGAGTGGCTCTTGCAGCCATGCTGATGGCACGTGGCCAGAAAGGGAAGGGCATGTGGGGACTCTGAAATCGCAGAAGTAAGATCCCAAATCACCTCTTCCAGCAGAAAAAAAAAAAAAAAAAGAGAGGCATAAAATGCCTGCAATTGCATGCCCCAACCTTCAGCCGAGCTGCAGATGCAGGAGATCAGGGCTCAGCTGTACCTCCAGAGCCTGGCTGCTCTCAGAAATACTTGTAGGAAAAAGCGTTTCCTGCCATCCTGAGAATACTAGTTTGGCTCATGTGTGGTATTGCAAAGGGTTGTGCCAATGGAGAGAAACTGCTGAGAAATTTGTGTGCAGGGCTGGCGGCGGGAGTGCTTATCTGTATCACGGCAAGGGAATGGCTGCAGCCATATTCACGGTAATTACAGGGTGGTTGTTTACTTTACGCCGTTCCTCTGTGCCTGTAAATGACATCCTGAGCAGAGGAGAGGTGTTGTGTTATTTTTCTGTAGACATCTGAGTATAGATGATTTGGATACACATATTTGGTAGTGCCGAAAGGTGTATGCTGGGCTGAGACTGACCCTAACTCCTCCGCTTCCCTGAAGGGCGGGATCACAGCTCGGCAGACGCTTGGAGATGCTCTGATGGAGAACAATGGCCCGTTCACCCTCTGGCCTCCACTGACTTGTGGCATCAGGAGTAAGGAGGAGTTTTTGACATGACGTGAAAGAACAAGAGTTCTTTCCTAGAAGACGGCAAGTTTTGCCGAGCTGTCTGTGCTGACGGGTTGTTTGCAGGAGTGCACATTTCTCCGTGTCCACGCCAGGGATTGCAGCAATAAAGCACTGGTTCGCTCAGACGCACCTTACTCCTCATGGGAGCCCTGTTGCTAAGTCATACAATTATGTCACTGTGGAGCATCTATGACTTTTTGTAGTTTGTTGGGGTTTGTTATTCCCCAGCAGATCTTCTGGGCATACAGGTTTTCTTAAGCCAAAATCTTAAATCCCCAGTTGGATGTTAGCTGGATTTGGGTCACTGTCTTACCTGCAGCCCAGACAGGCTATGAAAACATGCCTGCATGTGGTTCTGCTGTTGGGCGATAACACCGGTCACCATTGGAGCTGCTCCCTCTCCTTTTTTGAGACAGGAGGGAGGACCAGGCATTCTGCAAGGCTGCCATCCCTCCTGCATCTCCCAGCTCTTCACAGGTCCGAGGGCAAAGCCTAGTCCGTAACTGATGTTTGTGGAGATGTTTGTATAGACCTCAGGGCAGTGTGAGGGGCTTGTTAAGAGACTTGTAAGCTGTTTTTCCTACATGCTTGGTGTGCTGAATCAGAGATTTACCCTGGTGCCAGCTCCTGCAGCTCGGCTGTTAATGTGCTGACCCTGTGCTTAGGAAAATCAAAGATAAAATATTGTGGGTTTTAGTAGCACTTCAACTGTTTTCATAGAATCACAGAATCATCTGGTTGGAAGAGACCTTTAAGATCGAGTCCAACCATTCACCCTGCACTGCCAGGGTCCATAACCATGTCTCTCACTGCCACATCCACACGTCTCTTAAACAGCTCCAGGGATGGGGACTCCACCACCTCCCTGGGCAGCCTGTTCCAATGCTTCACAACCCTCTCTGTAAAGACGTTTCTCCTGAGATCTAACCTAGATCTCCCCCTCTCCCCCAGTGCAACTCAAGGCCATTTCCTCTCGTCCTGTCACTTGTTATATGGGAGAAGAGACCAACTCCCACCTCTCTGCAACCTCCTTTCAGGTAGTTGTATAGAGTGATAAGGTCTCCCCTCAGCCTCCTTTTCTCCAGACTAAACAAGGCCAGTTACCTCAGCCGCTCCTCAGAGGACTTGTGCTCCAGACCCTTCACCAGCTTTGTTGCCCTTCTCTGAACCCGTTCCAGCTCCAGCACCTCAATGTCCTTCTTGAAGTGAGGGGCCCAAAACTGGGCACAGTGTTCACGGTGTGGCCTCACAGTGCCAAGTACAGGGAGACAGTCACTTCCCTGCTCCTGCTGGCCACACTATTTCTGACACAAGCCAGGATGCCTTTTGCCTTCTTGCCTACCTGGGCACACTGCTGGCTCATATTCAATTGGCTTTTCTGCTGTGCATCTTTCCAGCCACTCGTCCCCAAGCCTGTGGCGCTGCAGGGGGTTGTTGTGGCCCAAGTGCAGGACCCGGAACTTGTTCTTGTTGAACTTCATACCATTGGCTTTAGCCCATCAATCCAGCCTGTCCAGGTCCCTCTGTAGAGTCTCCTGACCTTCAAGCAGATGGACACACCCACCCAACTTGGCGTCACCTGGAAACTCACTGAGGGTGCACTCAATTCCCTCATCCAGATCATTGATAAAGATGTTGAAGAGCACAGGCCCCAATACTGAGCCCTGGGGGATACCACTGGTGACTGGCCGCCGACTGGGTTTGCCTCCATTCACCACCATTCTTTGGGCCCAGCCATCATTTTGAGTAATCCTACATCAGTTCCTGATCATCATCATCACAAACTGCTCAAAACAAGAATTAAGCTTAGATTTAGCTCAGATTAACCACTGAGTTTCCTTCCACACCTTAAGAAATCCATTAGAAAGCCATTTGCACAGCCCACTTGCTTTCGGGTTTGCCGGACGCTACCTCTCTCGCCCTTATGGCCTATGTGGTTGTTCCTGTGACTACACTGTTTCAACCCAGAACCTAAAAGCTCCACAAGTGTTTAAGTCTCTCTCTATACATATAAATGCTTCGAATTTTTTTTTTAATTATTTAAATCCTGGTTGAGTGTTTTCTTCGTAACTGCCACTGCGACACGCATTAAACCAGCTCTGAAGTTAAATAGCAATTAGAGCAAAAGTTAAGATCATCAGCCACTCGGGTCTGTTAAAGCAGAGAACTAATTTTGAGGCAATCCAAGAAACACAGCCCACCCAGCCAACGGCAACACACCTTCCTTGTGGAGGCGCAGGTTTTTGTGCGGTTAATGAGCAGCTGCCACTGACCGCTGAGCTCAGGAGAGCCCGAGCACCAGCTAATAATGGAGCCACAACGCAGACAAATTCTGGGAGCAAACTGCACTTCGGTTTGCCTTCCCAAAGCAGAGGGGGTGTGCTCAGGGTCTGACTGTGCTGTGAGCACGTAGCCCTGCCCAGAGAGACGCAAGGGAAACCTGCTTACCGAGAGAGAACTGGAGCCAGATCTGGAGCCGTGACAAGATGAGAGCGAGCCAGGGCCCAGGAGTACGTGGGCTACACTTGCCAGACCAGCTGTCCTTGCCCCCCGTGTAGCTTTGGCCGGGATTTCCAAGGAAAGGGAAGATGCTTTTTCTGTCATCTGCAGAAGACAGAGCACATCCTTCAGCAGGCTGCAGCACTTGTAGTGCAGGATGCATTCCTGATTAGAAATAGCCACAAATTTCCAATTAATTTACAGATAAACATGAGTTTAAAGAGATCTTTATTCTTTTTCTTCCTTTGATCTGCTGGAAATTTAATAAAAGACAAACCCTCAAATACATCCCAGCCTTCTAAGAATAAGGGCAGTTGCCTAATGTTCATCCCAACCGAAAAGGCACCTTTCAGCCCACACTGCGAACTGCAAGGGTTCATGAAGAAGTCTGCATGAACAGCCCTTCTCTCACAAAGCCGCTCTCACTCTCTGCTCCCAAGCTTTACAGCCATGGTGTTCCTGGGAACTGGCCTCAATGGTCCCACAGCGAAATGCTGGGAAGGCAGAAGCACCATGTGTGAGCACCATCAGTGTGGTGAAAGGAAGGAGGGTTTCTGGCGTGAAAACTGACTTTACAAATTCTGCTGACACCATAAGTATGTCTGCAGACCCTCACAAGGAGAGAAGGAGGAAGGAGCAGGACAGTGCACCGTGAGGGATGGTGGCTGAGGCTACGGTAAACACAACACTCCTGACTGCATCGCTTTAACCATATCTCTGCATTTCCTGAGCTTTTAAGCACCTGCCTTTAAATAATTCAGACTACATTCCTTCAACCCTACCTGTATTTTAGCACCTTTTACACTAAGGCATACAAATGTAATATAGTGCAATATTTTAACCTATTTATTTCTTTACCAAGGCCCCCGGGCTTGCCTCCTCTTGCCTCAGGCAGGCCCTTGCCATGCTGCCGGGCACCCACACACCAGCTCCATGGGGTTTAGTCCTCAGTTTGCATCCATCTTCCCCTCTCCCGTTTAATCAACAATTTTTTCTTAACTGCTGATCTGCGGTGATTTTGCTGTTCTTCTCTGAATGAAACTGTCACATGGAAAGGAGAGTTTATCGGTTGTACCAACAGGTAAGATAAAAAGGATGGAGATTGTATAACAGCAAAATGGTAAAAAACAAAGACACCCAAACCATCTTTAAAACAGAAGGGAGCAGTACTGGGTAGGGGAGAGTTAGGTACCTTGTTGTATATTCTCCTCAAGTGCCTTTTCCTTTGGGGAGAAAAAAAGAGATCTGGATCTTAATGCTCTCAGGGGGACATTAGAAGATCATTACACTTGTAGACTTTCCATCCTCTCCAGCCCATTAACATCCCATCCTTACACCTCATGCAAGATTTCCCTGGAGATGTCACCTCCTTTCACCACATCTGATATCTAATAAAGACATAAGAGAATTAATAACAGACTGCACAGGGGAGACTTCTGTTCAAACAGCAAGGCTGCTGCTGCTGTGTCGCCACTAGAGAGGCTGAATAAGAATAAGAGTGACCAGGAAAACATGGGGCGTTGAGTTTCAGACGTTGTGTAGGTGAATCCACTGAAATCACCCCAGCCAGCCCACACTTCATATGAAATGCGGCACAGAAAGCTTTTCCAGCCTTTCCACCTTCATGTGATAGAGTACCATTCCCCATCACTTGGCTCTACACATTTACCCAACTTTTTGGAGGGGGAATACCTGCTCTGAGTGATCCTGAGGCAACAGAGCAAGTGAAGGAGACCAAAGTGGTCAAACTGAACTTGCACCCATTTCAATCACACTTGCTGAATTTAACAGAATATTCCTGGATTGTTTAAAAAATTCCCTGCCCTGCTTGAGAAACCATCCCCAACAGGTATGTGGTTGGTCTTCTGCTGGAACAAATACTTGCACAAAGAGTGCAGTGCTTTTATGGCCCCTCTCGCCCAGCCCTGATACAGTTTCCAGAGCCAAATTTTTCAAGAATGACCATTTGTTTTGGGTGCTCCAATTGCAACATCTTAAGAAGAAAATTCCTTTTTCATCTGGAGGTGAACAAGCTTTTTCACAGCAGT
Organism: Buceros rhinoceros silvestris; assembly: GCF_000710305.1. Lineage (NCBI taxonomy): Eukaryota > Metazoa > Chordata > Aves > Bucerotiformes > Bucerotidae > Buceros > Buceros rhinoceros. The sequence goes on along the minus strand of NW_010397031.1, from coordinate 12,569 downwards.
GGTCTTGTATAAAATCACCTCAGATGCAAAACTGAAAAATGCAGGTTGCAAAATTACATCACTTTAAAAAATTGTGGGAAGCTACAATAAAGCATGCTGATGTGCACTGAGGTTCTTGTATGGCTTGCTCATGCAGTGCCTGCCAGGTCCTTTGTCATTCAGTTCTAGGTCGTTTTTTACAAATCTGTGTTCACGTGTTCATTTTGCAGAGACGTACGGGCACATTTTCTAGAAACGCTTTTATTGCAGGTGACAGGCAATTGGTTTCACTGCAAATTGTTTATGATTCTTCTCAGGTGTGTGTTTCAATAGAGAAGGGAATAAGGCAAGTATAGAAAGATGCTTGGTTACAAATATATTATATATATCATGAGGTAAATACAGATGAGAAATGAAAACAGTCTACTTGCCGGGAACTGAGCCAGGTACCCAGGGCGATGCCGACTGTGCTCTTTAGAGTTCGGCTCCCAATTTTGGCTCTAGTTTCCCAGGGAGCCTATGACTCCCATATTTCACAGCGACTGTGTGCCAAGTCTGAACAACAGCAGCCGCTTGCTCTCCACAGCCCCTGAACCTCAGCCATATAGGATGCAAACCTGAGGCTGCCGGGCTTTCTCCCTTGGGATAAAAACTTTTTAAGTAGTTTTAAATGCAGGGAGCAGGGAAGGAGTAAAATCTTGCTTTCAGGATTATAGTAGACACAACAGAAAAAGTGACACCATTTAACATAGAGAGGAAAAACACAAACTAAGGTACTAAACTGGGTTTTAAGAGATTTGGTCTAAGTTTTCTCCCTGATCGTGTCTGACCTGGCGTGAATTGTTTAGCCTCAGTGCTGATGTAATATGAAGCTCTGTAGCTCAGAAAAATTTTGAGGGTACGTGAACACTACCAGATGCTCCGATACCACTCTTTACGAAGAGCAGCATAAAAACTGAAATACCCCATTTTAGCAATCAAATGACTTTGTGAAGCACTGCAACCGCCGGTGCTGGCCTCATGCACTGGCCCCGAGCACTCCCAGCTGGCTCAGCGCAACACAAGGTGCTCAGGCACAGGTTTAGTCTCCATGGAGGTGCAGTCTTTGCTATTTTTCTCTGGCTTAGAGAGGATTTGCAAATGGTATTGTTACTTTTTAAATGCTTTGATAGCGAAGATTTTGGTAATAATCCATTTGTTTGGGATATATATATTATTCAAGATATTGGTAGCTACACCAATGTTATTGGTAAGTAAAGGATTCAGGACCTTTTTACTCCCCTTTCTCACTAAATCCGCAAATTCAGTTTTTAATACCCCCCCCAAAAAAAACCCCCCTCAACTTTTCCTTTTCAACTATTTAACATAGATTGGCAAGTTTCTTTGGTGCCTCAGGAGCTTCCTTCCAAAACAGAGTAGGGATGGTATTCATTTCTGAGCTGTTTTCTTCCAGCAGTGTAACCATGTCTTTCTTGTTCTCGCACAGGCTTGTTGCCTCTCTTGTTCTGGGCTCCCCGTGCTTGGTGTCCTCATTCTGCCTCTGGAGACCCATCCTCACGCCATATGAACCTGCTGCATCACCCACATCTGCAGCTCCAGGAGTTCCCATCATTTTGCTTCCAGAACATTTTGCCACAGGGAAGATATTTGTAAAGTCCAGAAATAATCTTAGAGAGAAGAAAGGAAAAAGTCAACTGCTGGCTACTTGGTAAAGGCTCTGTGTTTGCTGCTGCTGTGGAAAATGCCTGGAAGGCACCATTTACACATGAGCTTATTGCTACGGGCTGGCTTGTGTCCATGCCGCTAAGGACCAGCACTTTCTGAAGGGCACTGGCCACCTTCCTGCTGTGCAGCACTTGGCCTGGGTCTCCTCTGACCTCTCTGCAGAGCCCCATGGACCCTGGGTCAACAGTTATTGTATCAGGGACTTTTGTATTTATTTTGAAATTCTCCAAGTAACGGAAGGACTGGAGGGAAGCCTGCCAGCATGATGTTTTTGCAGCAGGACGTGAAAGTGTTTTGGGCTCTGCAGCATGGCATAGAGGTTGGTGAGCATGAGGTCTCCTGGGATGGCTGAAGGACTATACAGGGTAGAGTCTGGTCCAGCTCATGACAGGTTCTTCTGTCTGGCCAACCCTGGAAAAAAGCACTGTCAGTCGTGTTGAGGTTTCACCTTGGGAGAAACCAGTTGGTTTGCTGCAGAGCAGAGACAGGAGGAAGTTCATATGCATGCTGTGGAGACAGCCAGTGAGCAGAGCCCTGGGGGGAACACAGGCAGCCAAATTGGCTGCACAGAAGAAAGGTGCTTTCATACCCCATCATGGTCTCACCGAGTGAGATGCTCAACACAGAACGAGTAATGCAATTTTTCTCACCATGTGGCTGGTCCCTGCTTGCCCACTGCTGTCACAACCATCGGTCTGGAGGGGTCTCCAGCGCGTGGCTTTTCAGCTGCCATGAGCTCCTTCAGCTTTGCCAAATGAGGACAATCTTTGTGCCTTGGCTCTGCAGTATTAAAAAGTTAATGTGAATTAACAACTGTTCTTCTTTATCTCTTTCAGTTGCCCTAGCCTTTGATTTTGGGCCTGTGCAGGCTTTTAGGCTCAGTTTTAACCTTAGGATGTAAGATACATAAAACACTGCCATGAAAACAAATGAAATAGCACACAACTGACTGACTCCAATAGCTCTCCCATCCCATTTACAGTCCGTGTTTTCAGTAGTGCAGCTCTGGCCGAAAAGCAGTATGAGAGCGCACTGTCCTCTGTCATACATAGTCTATTTACAGCAACACATGAAAATGTTTACCTTAAAATGTAAGTGTAATTATAAAGGTATAATTACAGATAAGACCGTGCCTCTTTGAGCCACCTCAAATTACAGCTTCAAATTATAACAATAAAGCAGGATCAAATTAATGGCCTTGATTAATTTTATTACAGAGCAGAGCAAACGCCACTCAGCACAGGATAAGCTTACGCTGCCTGACCTTGTGCCATCCATCCTCTGCCCCTGCAACAGAGGAGCGTCCGATAACGCATCAGGTGAGCCGTTCCTCCCAAAGATGTTGCTAAGCAATCAGCTGCAGGGTTATAAATGTTGAATGTCTAATATGCAGTACAAGGGAGCAGAGATTAATTTTCTTTTTTTTCTTTCCAGGTATTAAGGGAACTAGGATGGCTCAACTGAACTGCACTGAAATAGTCTGGAATCAGACATTAACACAGGTTTAAAGTGACCTCAGTATTTGTGTATGGACAGAAGCAATTTATCGTGCGAGCTATGTGCTGAGTTGCAAAAACCTTGCTGTATTAGTGATTTAACAGGAGGAACAATTTGATTTGTTATTACTAATAGGGATGTAACTAAATTAGTCTCCCACATACTTTGTGCTGATGAGGTCATGCTTAGATTTCCCTTTGTAGATTTACATTCTCACTAGCTTTAATCACAGCTAAGGAACATACCATGTGAGTAACACCATTATGAAATACTGAAGTATTTTGAGAGGAGTGTAGAAATCCAAGAAAATAATGGAAGTCAAAATCAGAGATAAGCTTTAATATTCAGCCCTATGTTGTGCGTTTGATTAAATATTAATTCACAGCAATGTGCTGGGTACCTACAGCCAAGCTCTCTTGGTCTATTTGAAATGTACAGTCACGTATATAAACTTGGCATTTGGAAAAGGACGGGCCAATGCTCTAGATCCCACTTAAATCTGTCCTACAGTTCTTGCTTAATTAGTGGCCTAGCTCTACCCTTATAAGCTGCTGACTTGATTGCAGTAGTGGAGTTAGAAAAATATTGCTGCAAGACAGAGAAGCAGGCTTTGAAATATGCAGAGTTTCTCCGCAATATTAGTTTGTTTGGTTGTTTTTTTCAGCAAAGCAACAAGGGATGAAAGGATGGCAACCAGATTCTGGTTTATTCAAATGTGACTTTTACTACCGGTGGCAGAACTGCCATCTGGATGAGAACGCTGGGAACTGGGCTGCTTTCTAGCTAAAACACACAAAAAAAGAAAAAGCCACTGGGTAGAGCAGCCTCCTGAACTACTTGGTGGGATACACGTGGGAAAAGAAGCAGGAGGCTCATAACGCAAGCCGGGATGCTGAAACATCCAAACCACAGCACCTCACCTCTGTCAGGGAACTCGGGAGGAGATGAAGCTGGTCAGCAGAGTGCTGCTGCTTCTGCCCCGCAACTTCTCCAGTGGTACGTTACATCCTTCACCACGGCCAGGACATCCATAATGTGCATCAGTGAATGATTTGTTACCATCAGCCCCTGCCACTTTTTCCCCATCCATGGATGTTGCTCAGCTCCAACATCTTGCACTGAAATTTCTCGAAGATTTTTGCTTGTGCGAAATTGTTAATGGCATTTCGTTTGGTATCAGTGCTTTGATCTCCAAACTTAAATACCACATTAATTCAGAGCTCCCCTGGGTGGATGAGTTCACTGTGCAGGTTAACCTCTTCTGCTGCAAGTCTCACATGCAATTTAGAAAGAACTCTGTGCATTGTGAGAGAAGCAAAAGCACATCCATAATTAAAAGCATAAATAAAAGAGATTGCTATCCTTAGACTAACCCAGCTTCAGATACCAGCTCTTTGCAATGCTTCTCCACTGTGTTAAAGCAAAATTTCAAATTCTGCATGATTAGCCTACAAGTCTTCTTTTTGGTCAGGGCATTTTCCTGAATTCTATAGAGCATCTGTGAGCTTTTTGCTGGTGGTGATCACTTTGATGTGGGACTCCCATCTTGGTGTTTGTTTTTTTTAGTCTAATAACATTTTCCTGTTATCTTTCCAGGTTCCTATCTGTAACCAGTTAATGGAATGCTGCAGTCACTAAGGCCTGTGCTTGGTTCCGTGCTTGTCCTTCTACCCATATGATTCTTGCCAGCGTGGTCCTCGGCAGGACCCAGGCTGCTGTGGAGGCTGCGGGGTCAGTCTTGCAATTCTCCGACCCTGTCCATGGGGTGGCAGAGCTCAGAGCCTACATCTTCTGGTTTGGGATGAGTTCTGCAGGTGCTGGACCATTGTGTGAAAGCAGGAAGCATCACCAGTAGCGCATACAGAATTGCCCTATCACTGAGACACTAAGGTGGACTGAATCCCAAGTTAATTCCGCCACAGATGTCTCATCTTCTCAAGGGAAAAACAAAGCCCTTTTTTGAGTGGACAGGGCTGCCACCTGGAGGCACCCCAGTTTTCCTACATAGTCAGTGGAGAGAAGGAAGTACCTGTATGAGACAGACTACAGGCTCTGGAGATGTCTGAGCGGTCACATAGGTCATTTACGCAGTCAGGAGACGGCAATTTTAGCACCTCAGTTAAACAGAGGCTCTATGCTAGAGGGCTCTCCGGGGTTAAGGATTTAATCAGGCAACAGGGTGGTTATTTGCTTCCAAACTGAGCCAAAGTACTCTCAGCGGTTTTCCCTCCAGGGCCCAGGTTCAGACAGGACCCTAACTCCCACCTCCCCACTGATGTAACCCTGTTAATAAAAAGGACCTAAAGCAATTTCATCTTCTCCAGTGATTCACAAAACCCCTTCTCCTTCACTGACTTTACTCTGGTCAGTACCAGACTCTGGCTTCTTTTTCAGCAGAAGTCTTGCAGAAGTCTCAGCATTACCCAACGGTGCCGGGTTCCCATGAGGACAGGCAATGTGTCAGCTGGGTTGCGAGAGGGCTTGTGGCACCTCAGTGCTGTGTAGGAGCCCGCACTGGCCAACATCAGGAGGTTGAAGCAAGAGGAAACAACCTCAAAAACACTAAACTGCTGCAGAAAACTTGAGAAGTCAGTGGTGAGGCAGAAACAAAACATGCAACCAAGCACCCAGAAATTCACCCTGTCAGCCTATAGTCCACCACCCCTTTCCTGCCCAGGCTGGGGAACGTTAGTTTTGCCATGCATAGAGCTCTTCTTTTTTGCACTATCTTCTGGATAGCAAAGTAACAGAGAAGGAGGTGGAAGGGAGTTGTGCTGGGGCTTGCTGCTCCTGCCACCTCACCTGGTGCGGTGGCTGAGGTGTTTCCTCTAACCTCTATGACCCCAGCTGTGTCCTGGTCCTTTTGCGATACCTGGAAGTGCCTTTCAGCAGCAGTAGGGAGAGGGGGAAGGAAAGATAAGGGAGTTGTCCTTTACCGCATCCGTGCGGTGGAGGTGGCTGCCCAGCCAGTAGAGACCTCTGCGTTCAAGGGAGAGTCATGGCATTTAACTTGGCTGATCTGGAGGTTTAGTCGGCTCTCAGCAAATGAAGTTACTTCCATAAAATAAAATAAAACAGTAAAAGAAAGGGTGTCGTTTTATTCCTGCCTTGAGTTGAGGTGATGTAATGACTTGATGGGTGATGTAACACAGTCAAAACGGCCCCTTTTGGGTTTTGTCCAATGGGTTTTGCTGAGAGAACATTTGTTCATCCCTTCAGTGCCCTGTGGGGTCCCCGGGGCATTATGGCCATTCAGGACAGCACAGGGAGATGAAAACCCTGCTGCTGTGCGAACGCGCTGTCTGGAGCTGGGGGTTAACAGGTGGTTTCCCACCATTTTTAGCTTAGCCGTATCCTCGGGCATGAGGAAAACCCGCGTGAAACTGTCCGCCATAGGATGCTGCCAGCTTAAGCCACATTCGCTGCTCTGGCTGCAGAGGTGTCCCTCTCGTGTTGTTCTTGCTTAGGGTGGGTTTGCTCCTCCAGGTTGCAGTGGGGGACGGGAAAAGAGGATGCTCTCCCAGATGTGAGTTGGGGATTTGCCTGAGGAAGAACAGCTGCACCAGCCTTCAAAGGCTTTTCTTTTTTAAAATAACACATTGAGATTTATTTTTTTCTCAGCTCTGTCCCCATTTTAAAGAGAAGAAGTGTAATTTCCATGCTAATCAGATGAATGCTTCCAAAATACATTTCCTTCAAGATGTAGGGGCATATATTAAGTCTGGGTGACCTGTGACTCTGTTGGTGACACACACCCCGTTTAAATCCACGCAGATGAAAACCTTGCCCACGCCACAGGCCAAATCTTTGCTTTTCCCATGCTGCTTGCATGGAGCTAGAAACGTTCAATGAGCGAAATCCTGGCGATGCGTTTCAGCAATTATTCATATGCTATACATAATTTAGGACCTTGCTGCAGTCCCCCCGTTACACACGGTGTACAGCGTGTACACACAGGGCCAGACGGCAGCTTTAAGGAGGCTCCAGGCATAATCCACAGTAAGAAGAAGCTTGATCCATCTCCAATTTGCACCTGCCAGATCATGCAGGGAGCTAATTGGATTAAAATATTGTAATTATCATTTCATTTATGTGCGGTAAAACCTTAGGGAAACATTTTAAATGGCAGAAAATTTGAGGATGCGTCTCTGAAGTCTGCTTCTTAAAAGCCTAATGCTCTCTCCCTCCTCTGTCGACCGAGACTGGAGTTTTGTTCCTAGGAAAAGGTGAGCTTGAAGAGCAACGTGTGTGTAACCAGCCTCGTCCACAGACCAGAAAACACAGCTAGGTTTGACAACAGTCATATTTATCACGGCTACTCGGATACCTTGGATATCATCAGTCTACGGTGACTGTGCCCAACTCTCCCTGCTGCCCCTACCCAGGCAAAATTAGCCTTAAAACACCCTTAGAGAGCTTGACCCTCGAGTCCAACAGACACCCAGTGGCAGGGGTGGCTGCGAGTCCAGAGGATCCACGGCAGCCCAGCACTGCCATGCCCTCTGAAACGGCAGGGAACAGGCATGGCGTGCTGCATCTGTGCTGATGGCTGTCACCAAAGAGCAGGGGAACTACACACACACAGTGCCACACAGTCGATTTCAGAGACTAACAAAGCAGAGTGCAAGAAAGGACAAAAATAACCCAAACCCATGTCTCCTTGTACAGAGTGGGTGCTCTTTAGGAGATGTAACTTCCTGCAGAGCAGCAGATTTTCTTGGTAGATTTACAAGCCAGTCCTGGGCTTCCCCCACTCCTGCATCAGTTGATACCTCAGCCTGGAGCAGGTATGAAGCCACTCCGGTCAACCAGGTGCTCGGTGGCGAGTTCTGCGTCAGAAGACGTCTAATTAACTTCTGTATTTCTTCCGTGACACTGACTCATGAATAAACAGTCACAGCCGTGATGAGAAACGACATATAGTGTTGCAATGCTCTTGCTTTCACAATAGCCTTAGGGTCTGCTCTCGTCTCCTGTGGAGCTGACATGGAGCTACTGATCAAGAACAACTTCAAGCTTCACTGAATGGCCAGGCTTAAGGGTGCAGATATTTAATGTGTTCACCAAGAACAGAAAGGTGGTCACAGGAGAACATATATTATCCTTACAAGGGAAAAAAAATGGAAGGAAACTTCATTTCAGGGAGTGTATTAATCCTTTACAAGTGGACACAAGGCTTTGAAAAGTCTGGTTTGTAATTCAGGCCCTTCTCATGCCAACGCTGAAGCATGGGAGCACATGAGGGCAGCTTTGGTAGCTGCTTCAGCACCTTGCATGACTGTTGGCAGCCTGGAGCCTAGCGCTGACACACTTACCTGATCTCAAGGTTACGGTTTCTCTTTTGGGGCAGCCAATTCAATACACAATACGTGGATCTGATTTTCAAAGGACGAACACCCCACCCAGTCTGGAAACTAGAGACTTTGTCAGACATGTCCCATTAGAGAGGCAGAAATCAATACCTGCTTGGTCATTAGTCATTCTGGAAACCTCTGCCTTGGTGAGTCAGCTGAGGCGCCTGGCATAGCTGGTAAGCTGGAAGAGAATCCAGTTTGAGGATTATTTCTTTTTCCATCGCCCCAAAGTTTCCAGCCTGAGCTTCACAGATAGCAGTCAGCCTCCTCGGGAAACTGCCTGGCAGGGAACACAGCATGAAACCCGTTTCTAGTCTCATCGCTTCACGTCTAACACATCTGAAGAATATTTGGCTGATGAGTGCCCTCTCTCCAGGAAAAGAGCAAACAAGCAAACCTCACCAAAGCAAATTATTTTGTTGTCTTTGGTTCAATGCACAAACCCAAGGGAAAGGAAAAAAAAGTCCAAAAAAGTAGAACTTGCTGTTACCCGTTTTTTTGCTGGGGTATCGCCAAGATGGGCAGCACCAAGGACAGTTTGTGCAGAAATGCACCAAACAGGGCTGGGTCAGCTGGATCAGAAACAGCATCACCATTCATGTAGTTCCTCCAAGCTTTAAGCCAGCCGTGACAGGTCTAGCCTGGACTGTTCTCCACCTTCAATCCCAGAAAACCCGTCTGTCCGTTTCCAAGAGGCATGGCCTGCTATGGCCTGCAATGGGAAGCTAAGCAGCATAGTTCTTGTTACGAGAACAACCACGACTGCTGTGAACAGATTCAATGCATAAAGGTTTCTTACAGCTGTGCCCGCTGGCTGTCAAGTTTCCTCGCCTTAGCTGCACGCCATGCAAGAACTTCAGCCTTCCCAGGTTTAAGTCACCAACACACCTCTGTATGCAGCCAGTGCATCCTCCCCAGGGCTCACCCACACGTCACCAACCATTTTACATCCCCACTTAACAGGCTTTTGCTAATTATAAGTTCCACTTGTGCTATGAATATACAATTGGTTGAGCAGGTCTCCACACTTGAATAGTGTTGATATAAAACTGACTTTGTTACAAAAGACAAAGCAGAGCGATGGAAATAAAACTTGCAACATTTAGCTGTTGAACGTGTGCTAATCCTGACTGGTAACTGCTGCGTTTCTGTGAACAGAGGGAGCCGACCCACGAGAGGAGAGCGGCCCATCGGCACAACTGCTGCCTTAGTTTCCCTGAGACACAACGGCAAGTGTCCATTTCCATAGCACGGGAGCTTCCTGTGGTGCAGCAGAGTTGCTCAGGCAAGCACCCAAGCATACAAGCAAGCTGACAAAACCCTAAAGGCAGGGGAGCTCAATATACCAGTGCTCTCCCAGCTCAGCTTATCATCGCTATGTTAGACCATCTGGTGGCAGAACTGGCTGGGAACCATGATATGGTTGTAGATGGCTGCAGAGTCGAAGGTTGTAAAACGTCAGTGTTACTCTAGAGATCCCAGCACCAGTGGTGGTGGTCTCCTGAGCATGGCACTCAGGAGGACACAATTGCTATAAGGCAGCATCTGAATTCCATGCCATGATAAGGTTTCCATCCCCACTGGCTATAGGGAGCTCCGTAGCCCTACCACAGTCCCGACCAGGAGCAAGGGATTGTTTATTTGCAGACGTGATGATGCTGTGCAGGTCAGAGCTTCTTAGCACGTGCTGCTTTGCCTCACCAATGACTCAGGCTTGCCTGCTGCGCTGGCTGCCGAGGGACGCTCGAACATCATGAAGCCTTTAGCGCCACTCAGAAGCAGCCCAGCTCTCTTTTTTTTTGTGCTGTAACGTGGTTGTTTTTTTTCTTTTTTACAGTCCATAGCATTTTATTTGGTGATGACACTTTCCTACCTCCTCTCCTATAAGGGTATTGGGGAGATCCCCAGGAGATTGCTTCCCTAGAGAAGAATATTTATATGGCCACCTGTGAAATGTGTCTTCCTGTTGTGATGGGACAGGAGGTGGCACGCAACTGGGACTTCTTTAACATAGGAGGGAAAACATAACAGCCAGAACAAGACTTACCTCAGCCTCCTCCTTGCGGTATGCCCAGCTCTAAGCTGCATCGGCTCTTACTATTTCATAGGGAGAGACCAGCAGGAGGATGAAAAAGTCAGGTCAAAGATGGCCAACCCCGGTCCTCTGTGCTCCCGAAAGGACACAGATATGATGAGAAAGCTGCTCTCTGCCACCCCACAAAAGGAATTTCACTTGTGACGTGAACTGTCTGCCTGAGCGCTGCGGAACAGATCGCTCAAGGTTAAATTGGATTAAACTGTTACAGCTCCACTTTCCCACGTGTGGTTTAAATTTAAACGCTATGAATTTCATGGTGAGTTATTAAAACCTTCTTGGCAAGGAGAACTCATCTCTGAAAAAAAAAACAAACAATTTTCCAAGTTTGCAAACCCACAGGGAGGCCTTAAGTCAAGTTAACGGTGAGATTTCCGAGGGGAGGGGAAGGAAGAGTGAGGTATTTGATCAGCAGCGTGTGGGAGCGGGAGCCCTGTGGAGCAGCCTGGCCCCGCTCTGCCATGTCAGCTGCTCACCAGGTTTTCATGGTCAGCGCCTTCGTCCCACGTGTTGTGCCCAGCAGCACAGATGCTTCTGGAGTAGAAGCCAAGCACTGTGCCGTATGGCACATGTAGAGACAGCAGGATGCTCTGGGCTGGATGAGTGGAAATTTTTGTAAATACTTGTCAGTGTAAATTAACAAATAAGAAGCATGGGAAACCTCGAAATGTCATTCTTCTGAAAAGTCCCATCCTTACAGTTCCTTCTGGTGTCACCCAGCCATACGGTGATCTTTGCATGAGGTGGGTGTAAAATGTCATGCTGAGTTTCAGTAGAAGCCACACGCAGATGATTGCAAGCATCACGAGCAAGGATGGACAGATTCCCCCCACCAGGCCGGGGAAGCCCTCTCAGGGGAATGACTTGCCCTGCTGCTCTCTGAACCTGCTAACCATAAGCAGTGAGGCAGACCACAGCAAGAGCAGTAAGAGAAACCAGTGGAGAACTCTCAGGAAAGTAGCCTAGACCAAGTGTTTGTGGCAGAGCAGCAGCAAAGCAGACATTTCTCCTGCTCCCTACCCCAGGGTATTAAACACTGGTCGTGCCAAGGCCAGCACAGCAGACACTTACTTGTTCTGTGCTCTCAAGGCTCTACAGGGAGCCTCAGAGAGCGGAACCACAAGATGTTCAGAGCTGGTTTCTGTCCTCAGCTCTCATAACTCAGGAGGAGCGGCAGTGGTCCTGCTCCACACTCTTCCAAAACCTACCTTGTAGATGCTGCTGTCAGAGGAGTTGTTCACAAGCTGCTTAGATATTTTTGGTGTCTGAGCGGTTTTCCAGCCTGAATCCTCCAGCAGGCTCCCCAGGTGGCCACAGCCATTGTCTTGAGAAAGCGCAGTGCCAAGCTCCTGCCCTCCTCCTCACAGGGGCCAGCAGAGCTGAGGCAGTGTGCCTCCGGCTCCACGCACAGCTGGGCCGTGGAAACCCAAGAGCAGCTTGGGCACTGAGTCTTGGCTGAACGACCGCAGATGCTGACTCCCATTTTAAGGGTGTTTAAGACGCCTCTCATCTCCAGCTCTGATTCCAAAAGGATCTGGAGGCCTGGCTGCTCACGGGACTCTGCTGTTTCCCCCGTTAAATGTCACAGCCAGCACCGGGGAGGGCAGGTCAAAAGCTGCTGGATCCTCGGCCGATGGAGAGGCACCCACCCGCTCCTGGCTCCATGGGTGGGCTCGGGGCTGTCAGAAGGACAGAGCTGAGGGCCAGGCTCTCACATCCAGGCACTGCCATCCCTGCGCTAAGCAAGCCCGGTGCAATTCCCTCGGGATTATTTAGGGGACACCACTCCAGCCCTGGGGTCCGGGGGCGCCTAACAGAAACAGAGGTGGGGTTGTTCCTGTTGTGCAAGGCTGGAGATTGATGGGGCTGAAAGCTGCGATATTTGGTGATTTTTATCCTCTCGCCGGCGCCCCCGCGGA
>NW_010397030.1:0-1466 GCF_000710305.1 Buceros rhinoceros silvestris | reverse complement strand
AGACGGCTCCTTGCTGCTAAATGTGCGTGCAGTGCCCACTACTATGCTTGGGAGGGAAAGCCCTCACCAGCAGGCAGGGATAAGTCAGATGTGAGAGGCAGCATCCAAAGCATCTTAACACCATTAACACCAAAAGCATATTTTTGAGAGGGTAATACCCACTGTGCCAGCTTTTGTGTTGAAGAAGAGGGTTGAAAATGAGTAGCCAAACTTTTTTCCCTAAAATATTCATAGGAATAAAAAATTTCATAGGAATAAAGATAAAAAAGTTCAAGAGAATAGATAATAAAGCACTTAATACATTTTCTACTATTAAGCTTCTTTAACCTATTTAAATTCACGGTTAAGTGTATGGTCTGAAGTTTATTTTCCTTGTGGATTCTTTGTTGTTAAGAATAACAGTATAAATGTATCTAGGATCCCCCTAAATTCTACTTTGTTGTGCAAAGTTGCTATATTGATGTCAGTTCCCAGGCAACCAGCAAACAGACGATCTTTTACTACAGAGTATTAAACTTCAAAAAAGAGTATGCAGCCTTTCAACTCTTTTATATGTAGTCAATGTTTTTAAATATTTTATAACAGCTATCAAGAAGTTACAAGACATTAATCATCCAGAACATTAAGTTGTGGTCATGAGTCAAGTAACTTTTTCCTGTGATTTTCTTTTTTTCTGTTTGTTTTTTTTTGGAGGGGGGAGTGGGTTGTTGTTGTTTTTCTTTTTTACTTCAGTTTATTAAGCATATTAACTGTTATAAAAGAATTACATGTGTGCTTTTAGAAATCTTTTCTGACTCTACTTATTAGTTTGTTTAGTGTTTTGTTTGAGTTAGAACAGAACTAATTCTGTTCAGTGATTTTACTTTTCCGCTCAGTCTCTAACTGCACTTGCTGAAGTTAATGGCATGTTTCTGCAGACAGCGTCTGCTTCTAGAGATGGTAACACTGGACGTTCACAGCTACTGCCAGGGCTGGTCTGCAGGAAGGCTCTTGCTTGCACTTGCTCCTAAGGAGCCCAAGGTCACTGCTAAACCCTGTGTGCCACGGTGGGGGTGCAGTGAGTTACAGGCTGCACCTGTGGGGAGGAGCGGACATGTGGAGGCCGGACCGGTGGGGGGCAGCAGACAGGACAGGTGGCCCTACACCGACCAACCAGGTGTTCCATCCCACAGACGTCACATTCAGTATAAAGCTGAGGGATCACAAGGGTCAATCTCTGTTGTTCAGTGACCAGTGTCTGAGGACGACCCTCTCCGTTCTTCTGCCTTCGATCCCAATCTGTGCGTTCCTGAATCCAGTCCCAGAATCCAGCTCCTGAATCCGGTTCCCATCTGCCACTGAGTCCAGTCCAGGACTTCTCTAGTGCCTGCCCTGCAGCATCAGTGGTGACGGTGGCATGTTTGCCATCAGTGGCGTTGGGTTTGGTATTGGTGTTATATATATTTGTATATATTTCATTTTATTAT